>NC_056726.1:559596233-559753733 GCF_019279795.1 Protopterus annectens | reverse complement strand
TGAACTGAATGTAACCTTAGCTGCTAACAAACCACCTCGGACTAGTAATTGAGAAATTCTTGTCACCAGAATGCAGATTAGCAAGAATAAATACATAATCATTATCTGTATGTATATCCCCCCCCCCCCCCCGGTAATAATACAGCCACACTCGAAGACACCCTCCATTGGCTAGCATGTCACTACCCCCAAGAAACCCTACTATTTGGAGACTTTAATATAGACTGGGGCACCTATTCCTTCGAGTCCCCTACTACCCACATTAACCTGCATGCATTTTCACAACTCATATCTACCCCTACCAGGCTAGGTAAGCTTAACCAAAAAGAGAGCGTACTCGACTAGGTACTCGTAAATAGAAACCCCCAACTGTACACTGCTGGTACCCTCCCCGTTGACCTAAGTGACCACCTTCTCACTTATATAGTTAAACAAAAATCCAATGATCCGCAAATACCCTTACTCAGAAAAATCAGAAACAAAAACAACTTTGACCCTGCCATATTCCAGCAGGAACTTAACTCCTGCAACTGGTCTATGTTATTACACCTCCCTTTGGATGAGGCAGTTGTATATTTTCACAATAAATTTCTTGAAATCCTTAACTGGCATGCACCTAGCCTCTTAAAGTGAACTTAAGCAAAAACTGCACCATGGCTTTCTAAAATGTCTCGACTAAAAAATATCTACAAAAACAAACTTTGGGCTACATGGTGCTCTACTAAACACCCCCATGATCATGTTAAATACCGACAAGCTAGGAATGAAACCAAAAAATCTATACTACAAGACAAAAAACAATACTACTGTAATTTACAAATAGTCAACCAGAACAACCCTCAGAAGTTCTGGGCAGGTCTGAATAATCTGCTTCATCCTGGTAAAACTTCTACCCCTATCCCCTCCACTACCACTGATAAATCCCCTGAGAATGTAGCAGACAGTTTTAATGATTTCTTTACTGAGACAATTCAAGCCCTAGTTAGCCAACTACCTTCCTGCTCTCCCAACCATGATAGAACCACCCATAAAAACTTACTCTCCTTCAACTTTCAGCCAGTGTCTACTTCATTTATTTACCTTAATCAAAAAAATTAAAACCTACCACCCTCTCTGCTGACCAACTGCCTGCCGAATACCTACAAAAATCAGCTGATGCTATTACCTATCCAGTTTCAATACTAATTAATCGGACCATAGCTGAGGCTAAAATTCCCACCATTTGAAAAACATCCTATGTAATCCCACTACATAAAGGAAGTTCCTCCACGGAATTCTCCAACTATAGACCGATAACTATACTTTCTGCACTTGCAAAGATCATAGAAAAATGTATACTCAAAACAACTCATGCACCACCATACCCAGCATCACTTCTTGGCAGATACCCGACATGACTTCCATCCACACCATAGCATTACCTACACCCTGCTAGCATTTAACAATACCATCAATAAAAATCGTAACAACAATCAAATATCCTCAGCCCTCTTCCTGGATCTGTCCAAGGCATTTGACATGGTGGATCACCATCTACTGATTCGCACCCTGCAGACTTTCTGCCTAGCTTCTAAAGCCCTTCAGTGGTTTAAATCCTACCTCAGTGAGAGGCAGCAGGCTGTTCTCTGGATGAATAAGCTCTCTAACCTATTACCCAACACCCTTGGTGTCCCACAAGGTTCTATATTAGGACCCCTACTGTTTTCCATCTTCATTAACGACCTACATACTGTCATCCCCAATATCAGCTGTATCCAATATGATGATGACTCCACCCTTATTTGTTCAGCTACATCTCCTACAGAATTGAGGTCTGCTACCCAGTCCGCCTTTAATACCATAGAAAACTGGCTCTCTGAACGTTGATTGCTACTAAATCCCAAAAAAACTAAAATGCTGCCATTTTCCCCCACACAAAGGTCTGCTGTTTTTTCATTTACCATAAATGCAAAAGATGTGACTATAATCTCCCCTGACCCCTCTACAAAACTACTAGGTGTCATTATTGATAATAACCTAAAATTTGACCTACATGTAAACCATTTGATCAAGACTGTCAATAAGAAACTTGGGTCACTATATAGAATTAAAGCCTTCTTAATCCCTCCAGCTAAGATTGTCATTGCCCACTAATTACCTACTCTCAACCTTTCTATATACTTCCCCCTTCTCTCTAATCTTAACAAGTCTGTACTTAATAGACTGTCAACATGTTACAATCACATTGCCAGGTGCAAATGCCACAGGCCTGCCTTTTAGAACACACCACTGCAACAACCTTAAACAACTTGAGTGGCTAGAACTTCCCAGTCTTATTCAATTTAACCTCCTCACTGTAGCCCAAAAAATCCTCCATAACCTGGATAAAACACTAGCTCTTAAAAATATTATCACTGCCTATTACAATCCGAGACTGCTTAGATCCTCAACCAAACTACTAATTCAAACTATCAAAACCAGCAATGCAGTGGGTGACTCCCTCTTTGCAAACTGTTGACAAGAGTCTGGAACCTACTCCCAGCTGATATTACATTGCTCTCATCCCTAACCCAATTTAAATCCAGACTCAAACAACATCTGGTTCTAAACTGGCTTTGCCACTGCAACAAGCCTGGCTAACTCTTATCTAAAATGAGAATTATTTCTCAAAATACTGTTAAAATTTCCCCTGTGTTTAACCTAAGGGAAACTATCCTATGAACTTGCTTTTATATTCTTTGTATATATCAAATCTGTAAAATGTCTACATTGTTTATAACTGTTTTTATTTGTAACTGTCTGTCTTGGAGCTTTTCTCCCCAGGCCTCCGCTGAAAATGGACATGATTCCAGTCGGACTATCCTGGTCAACACATGTAAAATAAATAAATAAAAATAAAAGTAATTTGTTTTCAAAGCAGGCCATAACTTCATGGAGGTATTGTGACCAATTGTTAGCCAGTGCCATCTTACTGATATTGTCCATAATTGCTTTCTTGAAGTATGCTTCAGTGTCTCTGTAACAAATTACTTGACCACTGCTGGTTCTCTGACCATGAGTGGATTTGGTTTACAAAGTGGGTATGGCAAATGGGTGTCAAACATCTGAATGCAATATCAAAGTCAGCAGAACAGAAATAAGGTTATCATTTCCTTAATGCTTTGACAATGGTCTCAGTAAGAACACTGCTATTAAGCCGATACCTTTCTTATATATCATAGGATAACCCTTCAGGATACATCACTGGTGGGACTTGCCCAGAGCTTTTTGATTGGCATTGTCCAGTTAGTTTTCATGTCCAGGTGGTGGGGATAGCAAATCTCTTCCTGTATGGTATAGTGTCCTTTCTCAGGCTATGGATGATGAATATGCAGCATACAGGACTTCGAATAAGGTGCAATCACACAAGTCTTGTGCTAAATCACTGTATCTGTGGTTGAGCTAGGGAGAGATGGCTATCAAGGTAGAGGGCAAAATGCTTTGCTGACTTTAGGAATCTGATCGGGAAGACTAAGGGTGGTGGAGTCTCTGTCTTCATTAAAGACAAGCACAACTCCAGACTGGTTTGCCAGTATGATGCACTAGAACCACTCCAGGTGCTGCTGACAGTTGGCATGAAACCCATCCAAGTTACAGCCAGCTATAGACCCCCCCTCCATGACTCAGGACACACACTCCTCCTACCTGGGCCTATTGACTCAATCAAGGTACCCTCTAACACCCTGATCCTTAGTGAGTTCAACTACCCCACCATAGATTGGGTGAATTATTCCTGCACTAATGCACTCACCCAACAATTCCTTGACCTCATCAACTCTGACACAATAGACCAGCTTGTCTTATCCCCCACAAGGGGAGATAACATTCCGGACTTGGTTCTCACCACCATGGGCGACGGCTGCACCACTCCCATAGTAAGGTCTTCCCTAGTGAGATCAGATCATCAGTCTGTCTCATTCGAAGTTTCTGTCCTGCCCAACCCCCCCTCCCCCAGCCATAAACAGGCTAAAAACCTTCTCAAAAGCTGACTACAATCTCCTAAAGGAGGGTATCAGTAGCTTCACACCACCATTCCCCTCAGAGGATGCAAACAGCTATGCTGTTCAGTACACCAATGCAGTATGCAAGCAGCTGTACAACTGCATGGAATCATATCCAACAGAACTAAATCCTGCTCCTCAAGGAAACACAAACTTGTTTGGTGGACATCTTCTATCAAGAGGCTTTACAACAAAAGAAAGAAACTGTTATCCAAGGGCGACGGCTGCACCACTCCCATAGTAAGGTCTTCCCTAGTGAGATCAGATCATCAGTCTGTCTCATTCGAAGTTTCTGTCCTGCCCAACCCCCCCTCCCCCAGCCATAAACAGGCTAAAAACCTTCTCAAAAGCTGACTACAATCTCCTAAAGGAGGGTATCAGTAGCTTCACACCACCATTCCCCTCAGAGGATGCAAACAGCTATGCTGTTCAGTACACCAATGCAGTATGCAAGCAGCTGTACAACTGCATGGAATCATATCCAACAGAACTAAATCCTGCTCCTCAAGGAAACACAAACTTGTTTGGTGGACATCTTCTATCAAGAGGCTTTACAACAAAAGAAAGAAACTGTTATCCAAGGGTAAAAAGGCACAAATTCCCAGTTAGAAAAACTCCCTCCCTCCTTAGCCTCAACAAGCAAATTAGATCACTAGTGAAAACCTCCAAAGCTAATTATGAATTGAAGCTAGTCTCTGAAACAAAGGGAAACCACAAAGCCATCTTCAGTTACATGAGGAACCTCCATGACGAAGATCAGGTTTGTTCCGAATTAGTACTTAAAGAATCTGATCCTGTTGACTTAGCCAACCTGGTAGCAGATAGGTTCCGTGCAAACTTCACCCCCCCTGTCTCCCCAAAGGCGTATTTGACATCCCTAATACTTGTCGCACACCTCACATCTCTGTAGATCTTGTTCTAAAGGCCCTATCCAAGGCAAAGAACATAGCTTCCATGGGACCTGATAGTATCCCAGGCTGCATTCTGCACCATCTCCAGCTAGAACTAGCTTCACCATTGAGCACCCTATTCAACCACAGCCTAAGTACAGGCTTCATTCCAGCAGAATGCAGAACTGCCATTGTCATCCCCTTGCACAAATGTGGTGCCATTACTGATCCTGGAAACTATCGCCCCATTAGCTTGACAAGTCTGATCTGTAAAGCCATGGAGCATATTATTATGGATCTCATAAACAAGGACATAGCAGTCTCCAAACACTTGACCCCACGCAGTTCGAATTTGTCAAGGGCAGTACTTGCCTGTTGAACCTGGTTGACTTCTTTGAGACTGTCACAAAGGCCCTGGATGAGGGAAAGTCAGTACATACAGCTTGCATTGATTAAGCCAAAGCCTTTGATACAATCCCACACTTGGGCATCATCAAAAAGCTAACACAACTTGGCATAAATCCCTATCTCATCAGTTGGCACACTATCTCATCAGGTGGGTGGGCAGCTGGCTCACCGATAGGACACACAAGGTCAAAATAGGTGCCTCAGCCTCCAACAGCAGACCTGTCACTAGTGTTGTTCCCCAGGATCTGTCCTGGGACCCTTACTGTTTGGCATCTACTTCTTAGCGGTCCAGGCAAAGACCACATTTGCAGACAACTGTAAGTTGCGTGCTGCCATTGACTCCCCAAATGATGTTAAACATACTACAAGTGGGTCTCATAGCAACAAATGACCGGTGCCAAAGTCATGGCCTTAAGTTAAACACAAAAAAGTATTATCATACCAGTCAGCAAAAACATGGTCCCTACTGATTACTACATCAACTGTAATCCCCTAAGCACACAACCTGTGGTGGGAGACCTGGGTACACAGGTTGACAACAATCTCACATTCGACCATCATGTAGCAGCAGTGGTCAGAAAAGCCTTTTACTTGGTTCATCCCATAAGTAAAGTGATTGCATCTAGAAAAAAAGAAGGTTATTATCTCTCTGTACTCCTCCCTCATTAGACCAATAATTGAGTACAATGCCCCATTTGGTGTGTATCTCTCCAAACACCTGCACCAACTGGAAACACCACAGAAATACCTCACAAAGAGAATCCAACACCTGTCCTATGCTGACAGGCTCAAATCACGATCACTCTACTCGGTATCATACAGATTGCTCAGAGATGATCTGTATCTCACTTACAAGGCAATTTCGGACCCTGCCCTACTAGAGATGCTTGATCTCCATAAATCTAACTCCTCGTGCATTACCCAATCAAAAGGCCTAAATCTAATATGCAACATTAACAAAACCTGCTGGAGAGACAGGTTTGTCTCCCAGAGGCTGCCCAGTCTCTGGAATAGACTTCCCACACACGTCAAACAGAGTACCTCACTGACCCTCTTCAAGCCAAACCATGATGAGTAAATGGGAAACCACAAATTTGTCCCAGGCGTTCCACCTGTGTCCCCTCACTGACAAGGGTGACGAGTGCTGACTGAGGTTTTTATTTTGGTGATAAACTGATGGCTAGGCATGTAAGAGCCCCAGGGCCATTAGCCTACTAACCTCCTATGATCCTATGTAGCTCACTGTTGTATTGCAAGGCAACCATGTATGTCTTCATGAAACAGTGTAAGGCTGTTAGGCTCCTAAAGCTACGGCAGATGTATTTAACAGAATGACCAGCAAGGTAAGTTACCCTGCAAAGCTGCTGTGAATGTATGTAGCATAGCCTGTAAGCTACTCTGTAAAGCTGTTGTAGATGTCTACATATAAAGCTACTGCAGATGTACACAGCATAGCTTGTAAGTCTCCCTGTAAAGCTATTGCAGGTGTATACAGCACATACTGGTAGTCCCTCTGTTAAACCGCTGCGGATGACTATAGCATAGCCTGACAGTCAGTCTGAAAACTATTGCAGGTGTATATTTTATATACTTGAAGTCATCTTGTAAACCTACTGCAGATGTTCATAGTAAATTCCACCCTGTAAATCCACTACAGATGTATAGAGCACAGCCTGTAAGTGACTCTGTAAAGTTATGGCAGGTTTATATAGCATGGCCTGTACTGATCTATATTAGAACATCGAAGTTTTAAAACATTGAATGTTCTAATATCGACCCCTATTCAGCGAACGCTGAAAATAGCGAAGCTGCAGAACACCAAATTTCTTCCTAGGGAAGGAATTCGGTTGGCCGTTTCTGTGGCTTCGCTATTTTCAGCACTGCATTGGAAAGTTACAGGTCGGGATCAGGTAAGTGTGTGATTGTTTGGATGTGAGAGTTAGGGCAGGGTAGGTGAGTTAGGGTTAGGGCACGGGTGAGGTGAGTGTGCGATAGTGACGGACCTTAGGGTTAAGGTTTGGGTTAAGGTAAGTGGATAGGTAGTAGTGTTTGTACAGTTTAGTGTAGGATTAAATGTAGGATTTTCAGTGTATTGTGTGGATTGCTGTTTGTTTGGTGTGCTTGTGTTGTGTGCATGTATGTAAGAACAGCAAATTTTTTCCCTGGGAAAAAATTTGCTGTTCTGCATGTTGGTATTGTCAGCGTTCGCTGAATAGGGGTCGATATTAGAACATTCGACGTTTTAAAACTTCAATGTTCTAATATAGACCCCGCCTGTACATCACTCTGTAAAGGCACTCTGGCATATATTGGAAGTCACTGTGCAAAGCTACTACAGATGTATATTTTATATACTGGAAGTCACTCTGTAATGTTTCTGCACATGTGTATAACATATACTAGAAATCACTTTGTATAGCATAGCCTGGAAATAACTCACTAAAGCCACTGAGGATGTATACAGCATATACTGGATGTCAATCCGTAAATAAATTGCAGATGTATACAGCATAGCCAGTGCATCATTCTATAAAGCAAATGCAGGTCTATATATCTTATTCTGAAAGTCAGTCAGGAGTTCCTATTGGAACATCGAATTTTCAGTTGTTCGAATCACTAAAAGTCGACCTTTAATGATCGAACAATTGAAAATTCAAAATCTTCAAAACGAATAAAAAAAAAAAAAAGAAAAAGTAAAGGGTGTAGGCAGGGGGGAAGCCACCCTGCACCCCCGACATACCAACTCCGAGATTGCGCTACAGTGTAGGAAAGGGAAATCTTCCCTTTCTTCCCTTTCTGCACCATAGTGCATTAAAGTGAGATCTCAGAGTTGGTATATTTAAGTAGCGGGGGGTGTGGGGGGTATAGCCCCCCATGTGAGGGGTGCATGGTGGCTTGCCTCCCTGCTTTAACCCATCATGGTACTTTGCCTTTGTTTTTTTTTTTTTTGTTTTTTGTTTTTTTTTAATTTCGAAGTTACTAAACTTCAGTCATATGGTGTCGACCATATGGTATTCGAAGTTCCGTAACTTTGATTTTCTAATAGGTAACCGAACTACAGCAGGTATATACAGCATAGCCTGTAGGTCACTCTGTAAAGCTACTGCAAATGTATATAGCATAGTCTGGAAATTACTCAGAAATCTCCTGCAGACGTATACAGCAGTATGCACAGCTACTGCAGGTATGAATAGCATAGCTTGTAAGTGACTCAGGAAAGCTACTGCTGGTTTATATGGCATGTACTAGATGTCACTCTGTAATGCTACTGCAGATGGCAACTGTTTGAAATGTCACGCACCGCTAGAGCATTTCCTGAAACGCCGAGACAGAATGACTGAAGGAACGGAGTTAGATATACTAAGTCTGAGATGCCATTTCTCAGAATATTCCCTTTTCTCTGAAGTATGACAATCTTGGAGTTGGTATATATAAGTTTGGGAGTGTGGGGGTGCAGGGGGGCTTGCCTCCCCCTGCAAAAAGAAGTTTAAAGGAGAAGAGTGATTTTTGAGATTCTCTCTTCTCCTGCATTTTTCGTCTTTTTTTTTCAGCTTGTTAGCACTCGCCATTTCAAGGGTCGACATTTCAATAGAGAGTTCACTGCAAGTATATGTAGCATAGCTTATAAGTCAGACTTTAAAGCCACTGCAAATGTATGCAGCATCACCTGGAAGGCACTTTTGGTGTGCATACCAATCGTGCTGTCATCATAATGCAGGTCAGTGGCAGTTTAGTGTTACAACATCTCCTGTGAGAAAGTGCCATTTTGATTAGAATTCTGTTAAGTGCTGTGAAGGAGCAGGACCAGACTGAGATAATGATGCACCCACACTTCATTCCAAATTGTCAACTACCTAAATCTAAGTACATTCTGTTCAAATTATGAAACATTTCCATGCATGTTTATACCTTTTTTCCATACAGATATGTGTACACTACTTCTAATGTTTCCCTGTCCTGCAGCTATTCCATTTAGCCTGCCCTGCCATGGTCTCTTCTTTTTCTACTCTTCTATTGGCATCTCTGTTTTAATTGGTTCTTAGGTTAGTACTAGGCTGACAGCCCTGTGGGCCATTTTAAGCCTAACAAGCAAGAAAAAACTAAAAAACGAAAAAAACTGTTGCAACACACAATGCAACCGAGAATAGAGGAAAGCTCTGCTATACCCTTTTCCATTCCCAATAAAACGAGCCAAATGTTCCACAAGCACAAATAGTTTAATTCAGCAAAAACACACTTAAAAGCTGGTAAGCACTTTAGTCCTGAAACACAGAACTTCATCAGACAATGCTATTAAATTAATTACACATATTTAAAGCATAATCAAGGCAATCGCATGCACAAAATCACCAAATAACCACGCTAAACAGTTACCCAGTGTGAGAATCAAACACTGCATCTTACATCTGTAAGGTAAACACCTTAACCATTATACCAGCCTCCTACCATTCCTAAAGCTTTCATTTCTCCAATTTACTGTCTCCCAGTCACCTCTTACTATTCTACCATATAGCTAAAGGCTTACCAGTAGTTATCCACCCAGAACTATACATAGTCTCACTTTCTCTCCTTCCATTTACTTCTTATTTCTGCCTTGAAGACTCCGGTACCTAACCTACTTAACTTAGTAAAGTTAATAGCAGTTGCAGTTACCTATTTTTTTCTCTGTGTTTTCTTTAATTTCTTCTTTTAATGAACTGCATGTTCCTTTCTGATAAGAAAACTCCATTCTTTTTCTAATTCAGTGAGCAGAATCATTTAGTGATGAAATGATGAGATGTAGAGCTTTTAATGGCTGATTATCCCAAACTCGAGTGCAAAAATTAATGTGTCTTTCTAAAAGGTTTTAGGAGGTTAACATAAATGGCTTATTCAGAAACACTAAGAACTTCTGGCAAAAAAGACACCTTTCTCCTCAGCAATGACAGTGTGTAAGTTCTGCACCTGATATATGATTTCTGGAGCAGACAACAAATGTGTCTGGCACATTTTGCCCCTTTGCATCTCCATTTTTCATTTAAATTCAGCATACTTTTGTCAGTGTTTGGCACAGTTGATAAAAAACATATGATCATGTTCCGTGGATTCTTCCATTTTCACTGTTGCTTGTGGGTATCCATATTTTGATGGATAGACACTTTTACCCCATAATTTGAATATTGTGTTTATGTGAGAGAGTATTTGCATGAGCGTGTGTGTGTGTGTGTGTGTGTGTGTGTGTGTGTGTATATATATGTGTGTGTGTGTGTGTGTGTGTGTGTGTGTGTGTGTGTGTGTGTGTGTGTGTGTGTGTGTATATATATATATGTGTGTGTGTGTGTGTGTGTGTGTGTGTGTGGTCAGCATTATTTGCTGTCATTTTTCTTGTCCTTCCTTCTTTCTGTTGCCTGCTGTTTAAACCTGAGTCTTGAAGTCTGCGTCAACATTAGCTGAGGTTTCATGGAATCTTAAGCCCTACTGGAATGCACCGTGGCTTCCTCATTGATGGCACTCTCAATCTGGAGGGCAGTCACACACACAGCATGTCGCACACATTAGAGAAGTACCTCTTTTGTCATCTTTTAACAGTCAGTCTATTAAAGGCAAAGGTTTAATAAAGCAAAGAAATCCTTCCTCATTTATTTCTTTTATCTTTTTCACATTAGTGACTTATAGTTGTAGGTAAAATAAGAATTACTAGAACTTACTTGTTTCTGATGTGTTTTATTCATGATTCTGTCAGTTAACATTAAATAGAAGGTCAAATTTACACAGAGCAGAAGATGCATTAAGACAGTAATGATTTTGTTTCAAGAGACTATGTTTAAGTTAGTTTTAGAAACAGCGCTCTTCAAATTCTTTTTTCTTATCAGTGCTTTTTTTAATATGGTTAAATATACATTGTGCACATATGTATATTATATATTTATATAATTTTAATTTATATATATATATATATATATATATATATATATATATATATATATATAAAAACGTGCACATACACACACACACACACACACACACACACACACACACACACACACACACACACACACACACACACACACACACACATTACATGGATATATACATCGGCATGTAAAGTTAGATAGCCACATATTTCTGATATATTTCTTTGTTGCTTTGATCTTAGTTTGGTTTTATGAAGTAGAGTGGGTATAGTTTAAAGTTCCTCATGAAAGCTGTGAACAGAAAAAATTGTAATTTTTGAACAATACCATTTTTTTTCTTAGGTCAGTTTATTCTGAGTACTGTGATTAGGATACAGGCAGACTGCTAAGACGTATTTATAATAAAAAAAAAACATTTTGTCAGAAGTGTAAATGTGAAAAATGACAGGGGCAGTTTGAACCATATATTGGACTAACAGCAGAATATATTGTTTGCTTAGCAGTATTAGCAGTTTAAACACATTGCAGTGAATAACATGCATATTACAGGTTTAGGTTTGATTCTTACAGTCTCCATGTCAGAAAATAAGAGCTTGTAGCTCACATCCTGAAAAAACACTTCAGTATGGCGCGTTCATTACTTGGTCAACAAATGTTAAGTATATGCATTTTTAAATGACTTGGGTGAAGGTAGAATCATTTTACAGTAGACAAAGACTGCTTCTCCCACCAACTCTGTTTCCCTTTTCCTTCTACATCAGCTGCCACACCTGCTAAACCAAGAGGTTATTGTGTTTTTTTTCACAAAGCATAATTACATGCCGTAAGCTAACTACACAGGTATATTACCTGCCATAAGCTAACTAACTTCTATCCTGAAACTTTTAAATCCCTCTTCTCCACAGTAAACTAGCAATTCCTCACCCAACTCTCTCTAGACTAAGCAGTCCAGGCTTTCAACTCCACCTTCCTTAGAATCCTAGATTCACTATCTTCTCTCTGCAAAATCCATATAAAATCGAACATATCTCCTTGGTTATCTAAAACCACTCATACCCTTATGAAAACAAGAGATAAATCATGGAAAACATGGGTACAAACCAAACTCCCAGCAGACCTGCAAAGATATAAAGAACTCAGAAATCTGGCAAAAAAACAAATGAATAAAGACAAATGTAACTTCTACTTTAACCATCCTACTGCCCTAAAATCCAACTCCAATAAATTTTGGAAAGCCATAAATCAAATACTACATTCCAGTAACCCCTCCTCTCCTAATCCATACCCAGACAGAACACCAGAAGAAATAGCCACCATCTTTAATAACTACTTTATTGAATCCATCGCAAAGCTATTTAACCCAAAATCTAAGTCATTCACAACTAACTCCTCAAACTCCCCAGAACCTGCTCCAACTACAAACTCTCCCTATACCTTCTTCTTCAAACTTGTACCTACTAGCTATATCAAAACTCTACTCTCCAAGTTAAAGACATACTCAGAAGCAGCTGACAATATCCCCTCATCTTTTCTTCAGCTTGCAGCTGACTCTTGCTCTGCCAGTATCTATCCTAATTAAACGATCCATCTCTGAGTTTTAAGTACCTTCCATCTGGAAACAATTCTATACTCTACCTATGCACAAAGGAGGAAACTCCTCAGATATAACTAATTTCAAGCAAATTGACCATCCTCTCCACCCTCTCTAAGATATTGGAAAAATTTATACATACACAAGTCATACAATACTTAATACCGGAAAATCAGCTCACACCCACCCAACATGGATTCCGACCTAAACATAGCACTACTACAGCCCTAATATCCTTCCTGAACTCACTCTCTCTAGCTAGAGATAACCACAAACTTATCTCCTGCCTTTTCCAAGACCTATCTAATGCGTTTGACACTGTATCTCACTCTCTTCTCTTGCAAAAACTGTCTAAGCTTAACTTTTCCTCTCATACTGTTGCATAGTTCTCTGGTTACCTCACTGATAGGTTGCAATCCGTGAGATGGCAATCTGCACTGTCCCCCCCCACTTCCAGTAAAAATGGGAGACCCTCAAGGCTGTATACTTGGGCCACTACGTTTTAGTGTCTTTACTAACCTTCTCTATACCTCATGTCCTCTGTCTTCCCTAGTACAATATGTTGATGACTCTACAGTCATCACTATTGTTACCTCACCCTCTGAACTCTTTTCAACTACTCAGACATCTTTTAACTCGGTTGAAACCTGGCTGTCCAATAACTAGCTCATTCTCAACCCTAAAAAAAACAAAACTGTTACTCCTTCTCCCCAAAAATGATAACCAAATGAAATCTACCTTCTCCATACAATCTCTTAATAATACTCTCAATGAAGTTGAATCCAGCACTAAACTCCTAGGTGTCACCATCGATGATCAACTAAAATTTGACCTCCACATTAACAGTTGTATTAGGAAGACCCATCAGAAACTAGAGCTCCTGTACAGAAATAAGAAATTCCTCACAACTGAGGCCAAACTTTCTCTCTCTCCAGCCTACCTACTACCCACCCTATTATACAGCTCGCAAATTCGCACAAATCTGAACTCTTCACTCCTCACCAAACTCAAAACAACCTATAACAAAGTAGCTAGATTTGCCACTCAACAAACATACAAATCCCATCACTGTCTGTCTTTAAAATACCTAAACTGGCTCAAACTACCCCATCAGCTTCTCCTCTCTCAGCTCCATATCATTCACTCTATCCTATACCAACCTTCATACTGTCCAGCGTTATCTTCCATCAACTCCTACTATTCTCCCACTAGAACTGTCCAGAGCTCTAACCAAGACCTGTTATTGGTCTATATACCCAACACAAAATCAGGGTGCAATGTTTATAACTATAACCCAACTATGGCATGGAATAAACTTCCACTTGAAATCAGGACCCTCACACATCCTAAATAATTTAAATCAGCAACCAAAGAGTACTTCAAAAGTCACGGGGCATGCCACTGCACTTACCCTCCATAATTACAATCTGCTTACAACCTCTGAGAACATCTTTTGGAAATACATGCTACTTCACCTGACAAATGTTACTATGAATATCAACTGTACTGGGTTATGAAACCATATATTGAATTTGTCTTATTCATGTATGATATATTACTAATATCTGTCTGTGTGATTATTGTAATTGTTTATGTATCTTGTCTGCTGTTATATGCCTTGTAACTTGTACATTGTATTTTTACTTTGGAGCTTTTCTCCCCAGGCCTCTTTTGAAAAAGGGCTACTCAGCTCAGTCAGACATTCCCGGTCAACAAATGTAAAATAAATAAATAAAATAAATTATGCCATAAACACCGCCTGTACTCTTATTCTAATTTTGTTGCCAGCACCTTTTCAGAAAAATTGTCCTTGTCATCTTTTATCCTTTCCTAAAAAATACTTCTCATATAAGTGTATTCAAGTGGCCATTATAGACTGTCGCAAAGTACTCTGTGCATTATATCATATTCCTGTTCAGCTTCCTCCTTTAAGACAATGCATATTCATCCTTATTAGTATTTCTTTACTTAGGTCATGAGTAAAGTTCTACTCATCTGTTAGCCTCCATGATCCCCCTGCCTCTAGCCTGTCCATGTTCATGTTCTAGTGAAAATATGTTTCCAGTTCCAGAATTCTATATAATTTAGCAGATGGTATCTTGCCAGCCTTGTATGCAAAAGGAATTTAACTCATTTTCTACTTCTAGTACCTTATTACATGGGGTCTATATTATAAGCACAAAAGATCTTTTCAGTGAATACGAAAACAGCGACACATATTGCGTGAACCGCGAAAACACTGAGCGCCCTAAATCGTGAAATTCAAAATCTCGAATCGCAATAGTTGGCCAACCTCACCGCCCACTACATACTACCTACCCAAACAAAATAAATAAACCACATACATACACTAAACAAAACCCTACTTCTAACCCTACACTAAACCTTGCATACATTACTATCTATGCACTTACCTTAACCCGCACCCTAACCCTAAGGTCTCTATCACACACTTACCTTAAGGCGCTATACCGCAGAAGGGCCAACTATGACGATTCGACATTTCGAATTTCGTGCTTCGGGACGATGGGTGTTTTCGTGGTTCACTGAATACGTGTCGACGTTTTCGTATTCGCGTAAGTGGACCTTTGCGGTTCTAATAGGGAACCATTGTATGTATGTCAGTGAAACTCTTTCCTTCTCTGTTTAGGAAATTCCTTGCTTAACTTTAGATCAGTTGATTGCTCCCAGATCTGTTTCTTCTTTTCTTTTTGCATTTGGTTCTTCTCCAGCTGTATTCACCTTTCAAAACTTATTACTACCAAGGCACATTATTTGCTCTAACTTTAAGCTGTTGGATATGAGAACATTCATTATATTACGTTGCATTTATCTCTTAGCAGGAATCCATTAACTGTTCCAATCTGCTCTTTAAATTAATGCAACATTCTATCTTGCACTGATCACTTCTTCTACTCTCCTTCACCACCACTTACATAGCATCTTGAATGCCTCCATGAATTACCTCTCCATTCCAGTTCTGGTGGCTCATTCCACAATCATCTCCCTAAATAAGTACTTTCATAGTTTGAGGGAATACATGGTCACTACAGTCTGCTATCTGTGCTTCCTCTTCCACACCATGGCTTTTGTACTGATGACTTCTATCTTACATGATATGTTGCATCCATATAATATTGCATCTATTCTCTTTTGATCTCTAGTGAAAACAGACTATATAACCCTGGTTGTATCCTTCCTTTCTGTTCCATACACCCTTCTGTTAGCTTTCCTTTGGACTCCACCCAACAATAGCCTGATGTTCCTCTCACTGAATGGCCTCTAGAAGTGCAAACTGTGACTTCTGCTGGTAAGGGGAAAATTATAATTTTTTTGAGGGTGTTGTATAAATGTATCTGTCACTTTTTTTTATTAGTAGTAGTACTTACTATTAGGTTCCCAAACTTCGTATTAGCTCCTCAGCTATGCTTTTCAAGCATAGATCTTTGAACAGACCAGACAGAGGGCACCTATAAGTAACCTGCAACAAACAAAATATAATGACAGTTTCTGAAAGATTTCTAAGTATCTCACGTTTTCAGACCCTGTGATCATCCTTGTAAGGAAATGGTGTACTATTCAAATTGTTCAGGAGGCTTCTTTGAGAGCTATGAAACACAGCACTGCATTCAATAATGGGTCAGAATAATTAGGTGTAAAGTAATGCAGCAATCTATATGGTGACACTAAAAATGCCCTTTAGAATAAGACTACAGAGTAAGCTTTACTGGGTTTGGAAGATACACATCAATCAGAGTTAAAATTTTTGTGTACAAATACCTGTAGGTATTTAATGATTGTGCCATTTTTATGGTTTTGTAATTGTAATGTATATCCTTTTTACCAAATCATTGATATTAAAGATTAACCCATTACTACAGCGCCAGGTATGCATTTCTGTAAACCATCTTGGAAGACCACATCTTTTATTGAACTAATTCTGTTACCTAGTTTGCAATCATCAACATATATATTTTTGTCATAAGCCACTCTCCAATTGTACGTGTAAGAAAAATAATAAAAAAGTGCCCCCACTACAAGGCACTGTGGGATACCCAGGCAATCATGTTTGGGTTATGTAGGTAATCTTCAACCACTCTTTTTTTTTCTGTTGCTTAGCCTATATTTTACTTATTGAGCTGCAGATGGATTGACGTTTAATGCTTTTAATTTGTAAGTTATTTCCTTATGCTGAGCCGTGCAGTGTGACAAGGGTAATATAAGCAGTATGCCCTGCCAGGCTTTCATTAGGTACTGCTGTTACCACTTCAAAAAATGCAAATAGATTCAAAAGACAGTGTCTCTCTCTTACCCACTCAATTCTATTTATAACAGAGGTAGGCCCTATGATTCTACAAAAAAAAAAAAAAAAAGACATATTTATAACTGTGATGAGGAAGAAAGGAGATATAATTCCAAAAGAGAAATTTGAAACTAGCGTAAACACTTTTTTTTTGCAAGGGGAGGCTTCAACTTTCTATACCCTCAGCGTGGAAGGGGGGGGGTGCTACACATGAACAGCCCTGTACTAGTTCTCAGAGAGTAAGATGAATTCTCAGGGATGCTATGAAATTGATATTTTTATACCAATCGCATTAAACATATCTCAGTAATCACACTTAGTGTGTTAATTACTAATATCTCACATTTTGATAGCACCATCATCCCCTTTGTCATTTTGGATAAGACTGATTGTGATCATGTGCATGATTTTACATTGAAAATGACTCATGCTGATGAATCTAAAATTGTTTGGATCTGATAAGCCCATCCCTTCTGAACTGGTACTTCTACTGCCGTTTGCCTTAGGTCAGATGAATTTCCGTACAATAACAGTTTGTTTAACATGATTAGTATAGATATAGTTATTTTTTTCTTGATTTTGTATACCGCAGTACCAAGAATATTGTCTGGTCCCAAGGAAATTGAGATTTTAATTTTATTTGCAGCAGTAGCTTTTATAACTGTAATTAGATGAGTAATGACTTCCGTTATCCATATCATACTTTGACATTTCTTTCTGTATTGTGAAGTTTGCACAAAGTTTTTTTTTTTTTTTTTTTTTTTTTTTTTGCAGGTACATCTGCCATAGCCTGTGGTTGGGGGAAAACTTCATCATTTCCTGATAACATATTGCATTCATACATTTTCCTGCTTCATTGTGTAGTTAAAGTTTAACTTGTACTGCTTTCTACCTTTGAAACTAAGCTATGTTCATAGATAGGCCTGGAAGATTTGATTTGAAAAGTAAGTGGTTGCTGTACGATATTCAATGTAAGTTTAATTCTGTGTTCAAAGTAATTTTCGTACTCAAATGCAGTACTTTAAATTTTTTAGCACACATGCCCTTTTTAAGTGCTACAGTTCTGTTTGCATCATCTCTAAAGTAGATCGTCTTATTTCTTTTGTCTCAGATATGTCTGAAATGAACTTACTGAAAATCCTGGATGCAGAGATGAGCCCTGCAGTGTTCTTCTATTCATTTCTTTTGGGGTGCCTTCTGTGCGGAGTCTACATGCCCTCCCTGTGGTCGCGTGGGTTTGCTCCAGGGTGCTCCGGTTTCCTCCCACATCCCAAAGACATGCTGTAGGTGGATTGGATACTCTAAATTGGCCTTAGGCATGAGTGCGTGCGTGTGTGTGTGCCTTCCGTAGAAGGTTGGGTGCCGGGCTACCAACTCGACAACGTAAAACTCCACTGCCAATCATGAGCAGACAGGTGGTCCATTGTGGTGACCCCTAAATGGGAAAAAAGCCGAAAGAAGAAGAAAAATTCCTGACAATGTATTTAACAGAACCCCCGGTTTAATGACTTCAGCCATTTTGCAGTGTACTTCTTTTTCAGTCATGTCCCTAGCATAGCAGATTTCCCAGAAGCCTCTTGTGTGAAGTAGAAGCAAAGACACTGATGAAATCTGAGTAGGCCACGCCTAATATTACTCTACTGTGAGGTTCTCTATAACACATTCATAGAACTGTGTTAAGTTTTAGAGATATCTCCTTCTGGCAGTGAACTAGTGTTATGTTTTGTGTAGAATATTTTTATTCTGTGTGAAAGCAGCCATTCCACATTGGATTTTCCTCATGTTTTCACTTACACAATTGTTAGAGTAAATGGACTATAGTTCCATGTATTATGACCCCCCCCCCCGCCCCCATATGCAGTACCAATCTTATTGTGTCTTAGTTATCAGGTACTTCTCCATCAGTCAGTAGTTATTTTAAACATCTCCTTTAGCATATCTTTCAACACTACCACATGATTCCTGAGGAACCTGAGAAGCAGTGTCTCTGGCCCTGTGTGTTATTGTCCGTTTGTAAGACCTAATATTTTTCCATTTCTTTCTTCAGCATTTTGTTCTCCCCATTGCTCCTTGTATCCTACACTGCAATGCACCCTGTCTGCCCTTTCTTTCTTAAATCCCAAGATGGTTTATCTCCCTTCTAGAATCCCTCTGCCCAGGTTTACTTGGCTGTCCAGGTCTGTTCATACCTCATAATGGATATGTATTATGTCTGCCCAATTCCCTTTGTCTAGTGCCTTTGCTTCTTTGCTGTTCTCTCCTTCTTTGTTGGCCTTTTGCTTACTTCTTCATGCTGTATCTCCGGACAACCTTCTCCTTTTCCCTTCCAGCTGTTGTATGGCCTCTCTGTTGTGCAAATTGCTAACCTGCAAATCCCTTGCAGCAACAGTGCCTTTATCCTGTTTTTTCCCTTTTTGACGTTTCCTTTCCCTTCTCCATAGCACTGAATTTGCCATCCTTAACTTGTTCTCTTACTTATTCACTTTTCAGTTTGCTTAGTGTCCACACCATCTCATCATAATACATTGCTCTGGAGTTCTACACCACTGTCTTTGTCCTTTGTGTCTTATTCTTTTAACTACACAGTGGCCTGATAATTGTTCACAAATGACACCCTCAGCAAGAAATCTCTGCCCCCTCCATCTTTGCTAGATCCACTTCCCAATTTCTGATTACCACACTATCTGGCTGAATTCTTCATGGCCCATATCTCACTTAACTGTCACTCCTTCTACACCATCCAGGTTGCACCTGTCAGTGTGTTATCCTCCATGGGTATAATGCTCCTCCTCATTTTACTGCACTCCTGTAATCTCTCCCTTAGTCTCCAATCCGTTCTTGATGTGTCTGAGGGTCATTAGATTGAATCAGTCCACCAGCTCTCTTCCCTCCTTCCTGAGTGAGTAAGAGGTTCTTACTGCTTCAGTGCTGTCTTCATGGGGTAGCCTTTTTCCTCTTCTCTAACCTCACATTTTATGTCTTCTCTTGTACAGCTCAGCACACACCCATCAGTCCCCGTCTCTCTGTATTTAATAACATATGCCCTGTTTCCATTGTCCCTACTCCTCTTGTTACTGGTTCATGCTTCTTTCATACTAACAAAGCCTACCCTTCCCTCCCGCATCACTGCCTGCAGTTCAGCCATCTTCCTTCCCACACTCCTTGATGCTTTCTCTGGTGCAAAGGTTTTGTCTGTACTTCTCGCCATGCCTAGCACCAGAGATTCCCATGTTTCTGCTTCTATAACAGCTGCCCCTTTCCTTCTTTCTTCTAAAGTCTAATTGATAAGATTTAGTGTTTTAATCCAGCAGTGTTCATCACTGATCTATTTCTTATACGGTGGACCTTATCCTGATAGATAGCTGATATCTCTATCAGTTTTCTCCCAATCTCCAGTATACTCCTAGCTTTTCCCTATTGTCCACTGCTGCATCCATTCGTTACACATTCCAATCCTTTCTATCTTCATTTTGCTGGAATATGGCAGACTTAGCACTTCCGGGAATGCCATTTTCAACTCACCAGTGTTGACATCTCTGTTTGGCATATGCTTTCCCTCAGCTTGCTGCCACCTCATCTGTTTTGATTGGTCATTGGTTCTCATGTGAAACGCAGTTTGTGCCAGACCCATCTTTGTCATGGCCATGTATCTTACTGCATCTTATTAAGGCTAAGCCCTAAACTACTTTCTTTGAAACATGATTTCTCCATTCTTCATTGTGAAGGCTATTATCCTCTTTCAGACTGCATCTACAACCATAAAAAACACCTTCTAAGTCCTTAGACCAGCTGTCCTCTCTTACCTCACTTCCTGCTCCATAATAGTACCACCCATACTTGCACCCTATCCTCTAGAAGTACACCACCTTTAGTCTTCACAATCTCCATGCCAGTTGCCTTCTTCCATGTGCTGCTCTCAACCCTTTTCCCATCCCTCCAGTACTCTTTTCACAAGCTGTACCCACTGTTTCTATTCCTGGTTTCTTGACTTGTCTTCCTCTCCACACTTCCCCACCCTCTCTGCTTCATACTCTTTTCACTCCTCCTTTGTTTTGTCATCATAAAGAGCATTACTTTCTTACCACACTCCCTTCTTTGTTCCATAGCCAGATCCATGCCTGTCCCCCATGTGCTTTTCCTGTCCCCATTTCAGCTTCACATTTTCTGTCTTCCTTCTGCTGGTTCCTTTCCGTCTTGTTTACTTCTGTCCTTCTCTACCTCTACCTCATGCCACCCATAGCTCACTCTTCTCTTCATCTCTAAACTACTTTACTCCACCTCTGTCTCCATTAGCCCAAGTCATCCTTTTGTCATTTCCACTGGCATCCATGCATTACACTTCCTATATCATTCCCTTTTACTCCTTCCCTTTCATTTCTACTCGCATTGCTGCTTACATGCGCCACATCCTGGCCTCACATCACCTCATGTCCCTTAACCAGAAAGGAAGTCCACACATCATTCAACATATCCACCTCTTTTTCTGTCTTGTACTGTCCCCTCTTCCAGCCAGTCATCCCCACAGCTCAATTTGTTGTTATATGTATAGCCTGGATAATAACAATCTCTAATGTACTGTACCATGCTTATAGCCAAATGCTTCAATTAAGGGCAGCCAGTTTACCTGTAATACATTTGACCACCGTAATGGTTCTTACACAATAAATGCACACACATCTGGCTAACAGGAACTGGTAATTCTTCTTTAGTACTAAACCCTATGTCCTACTCACCATTAATGATGTATAAAGATAGAGACAATGCTCTGGACTATAGACTGGATAGCTAGTTAACATGAGTGAGGCAGGAATGAAGCGGTGTTTGAACTTTAATTGGATTTGTTAGTGAAAAAAATAATTTCTCAGGAATATTCTTCACAAAATGCATATTAACCTACAGTGTCTTCACAGATGAATTAAATAAAATTGTATTTTGGTTTATGTTAAAAATAATATGTAGTATAGATGCATAGTTATGTAAACCATAGATACTTATTGTAGTTTTTAAGTGTTCCACAGCTGCAGTCTAATATCAGACTGTAGGTGTATAAACAGATGACTGAAGGTAAAGAAATTGCTTAAGGGAAGAAAGAAGACAATGTGAAAGAGATTTTGTTTTATGTGAGCTCTGACCTCCCCAGGCCAGGGGTGAGTAGTTAAAGGAATATTAGGGGGAATAGCATGTATTGGTACTGAAAGATGCAAGGTTGAAAAACAAGACAGGTAGCTAGGCCAAGTGGCTTGTGTTTTAAAGACATTACTGTTACTAAAACATGGTTGTTAAGTGTTCATGTGCAGCTCTATGTGAGAAGCACAAGGGTCTGCAGAGACCCTATTAATTAACCAATATGAAACGTCAGAATTCTGCATGAATGTTACTGATAACAAAAAGTATAAAAACTGTACATGTTTGCTGCTTGGCGAGACTGATTTGAAAACTTTGTGAAGTCTCCCAGTGCTGACATCTGGTTGATTTGAATAAAAGAGAAAATGTTTTTCACATCCTGAAGAGTTATTCTTGAGTCAAGACTAACAGGTAAATCTTTATTATTTATGTATATTTTAACTGCACTATAACAGTTTAAGTGTTAGAAAAAAGCTAAGAGTAACCATGATTAAGAACGCAGCAGCAACAGCACAGTGGGAAAGCTCGTAGAAGTTTGTCTTATGAATTAAAATTAACTTTAAGCTACTAAGTGTATAGGTTTCTTAATTTTATGGACAATCCACATTACCATCTGTTACCAGTTCTCAAGGTAAATGTGTTGCAAATCAGCAATTGCACAAATTAACGATTTACTCTTTTATTATTTCCCAATGAAGGCAAACTGAGCTTAACAGCTAAAACCAATATAAAATCATCATTCACTAACAATTAACTGATGAGTGGAAGTCACTCACTAAGATAACTACAGCAACTAAGAAATGAAAACTACCTTTAGGCTATAGAATGTGTGGATTCCTTACTTTTTAGGACAAGACACTGCCTTTCTCTGTTAATTTGCAAGCAATTATAATTAATTAAAAGACTTGCAATATACATTCAAGCTAGTTTATGAAATAATACAAAAAAACTTTACTTTTGTATATTAAAAAAATCCCTTTAAATGGTAGAAATGACAATGCAAATTTAGCAAAAAAACCTATATAAAATCAGAATACAATTTACTCAAGAGATTATTTGATTGTATTATAACTACTCAGCTAGAGCATCTTCTGCATGGAGACATGCGTGAATGGGCGTACCTTTGTTGAAGGTTGTGCATCAGGGCTGGTAACTTGGCTCGTAAAAATCAACTACCAATCATTAGTGGACTGGAGTTCCGCTGTGACGACCCCTAACTGAGAAAAGCCGAAAGACACAACAACAAAATTATAACTACAGCAGTGTCTCCCTTCAGACATCGAGTTATTACCATGTATCTTTTTATCATTTTTTTGTACTGTTGTTGTGCCTTTTGGCTTTTCCTAGTTAGGGGTCACCACAGCGGAACTCCGGTCCGCTAATGATTGGCAGTTGATTTTTACGTGCCGAGTTGCCAGCCCTGATGCACAACCTTCAACAAAGGTACCCCCATTCACGCATGTTTCCACGCAGAAGGCACTCTAGCTGAGAGTCTAACCAGACAGCGTCTTACTATGAGGCGACAGCGCTACCACAGCACCTACATGTGTTAATTCTGTAGCATAAAATTTTGTCTTGAGCAAAGTGTCATACTAATTTTCTTCCGTACCATTTACCGTGCCACTTAGAAAGACATTGAAAAGGAGATGCTCAAGTAGAAAGCCATATGATACCTGGCTGGTAGCCATCATTTCATTTGAGTGGACTACAGTTACTGCAAACTATTCTGTGTTATTTGCTGGCTGTTAGATCAGCCTTTAAAGCAGCAGGCCAGAATACATTTATCTTGGGCAGTACCATAGATTAACAGATAGTGTTGTAAGAGGTTTCCTGTTCAATTCTTGGCTGGGGTGCCTTCTGAGATAAGTCTGCATATCCTTCCTGTGTGCATGTGGGTTTCTTCCAGATGCTCTGGTTTCCTCTGCCATTCCAAAGACATGCAGCAGATGGATCAGACACATTCAATTGGCCATAGGTGTGAGTGTGTGCAAGTGTGTGGTATGGAAGAACTACAGTGGCAGAACTAGCCACCGGCAGTGTAAACCTTGGCTCTAGATGATTGTCAGTGTTGATGTGATACCATGATCTTGTGCAAAAATGGGAAAAAAGGGTTATGTATGTATGGATGGATTTTGTGTCCTTTTGCAGTTGTACTCAGGCTATTTAACTTGCAGACAGTATCATGATACAATATGCTGATGATGATTCCATGCTAATAAGCGATGCATCCTTCTTGGCAGGGATGCACTTCATCACATAAAAATCCTTCCAAATGCTCTACCATTGGCTGTCAAACTCACAACTGTTCCAAAATATTACTCCAATCAAAATTTACCATTTGCCATGAATAGATTTAACAAAAGTCTATTTGAATGCATTTCACACTCTAAACTCCTGTGAGCAATCACTGACCAAGTTTTGAAGTCTGTTAAACATATAGACTATGTAGTAGATAAAACTAATCAGAAATTATGTATCAAAATCATTTTTATCTGTGACTTCTTCATCAGCACTAGCTTAGACATTATTACTTCCTACCTTCTGATATACCACCACTATCTTGACAAATATTCAAGAAATGCAAGTGTAAAATCTGATGCAAAGTCATAACAACATTGTAAAAAATTACTGCTAACGTCTCTAGCAGAGCACATCATTATGTAACACACATCAGAAAACAGCAGCTTCTGCTTTAACATAGTCTGATATCTGCCTCCATTTGTATGCTTTATTATATTTCTCAAAAGCTAAGCAAATTCCATAACCATTGATGTTGTTTTATATGAAAAACATGTTTTTTTTCTTTGTTTTTGTTTTACATGTTTGATGTAAAAACTCACTGCTTCTGTGCACACACTTTTTTTGCTGTTTCTCTAAATGAAGTCTTTCATGTATTGCATTTACTTATCCAAATGCCTTCATTAATGTTCCATCTGCCTTTACCACCACCTTCTCAGTCTTCCTAAATTTATCCACCTCATTCAATACTTTTAAGTTATTCTGTGAATGTTTTATTTCTTTATGTAGAATTGTTAATCATTACTTGTATTCTTTTCTCTCCTGGCCCGGCTTCCCTTGAAAAGGGGTTTTGCCCCAACAGACTTTCACAATAAACAAAGAAAAAAAGAGAAATGCTTTCTTGGACTTTCTTGAGGTACTCTTCCATGTTGTCAGTGTCTTGCCTCCTGAAATTCAGAACCTTCATTTCTGTTTGGTAGAATGTTGTAGATAACTTGCTGCTTTTCAGGTGTTCATAAACAATTGCCTACATTCAGACCAACTATCTTCTACTCCTTCTCTGCATTTGAGAAAATCAAGTTAAGGTTTTCTGTTTCCTGAGTGACCTATAATACTGCATGTCTGAGGCCCACCTCTTATAAGGTCCTACTGTTAGCTGTGGCTATATTCAAGGTGCTTAAGTCAGCATCCATTCAGTGTTGGGCATATTATTGTCTCTGCTCTACTAAGGCTATGCTCTACCATGCTATTATTGTCAGCCTCATCAGGAATAGTGATTGTGCATTTGACATTTCTGTCCATAATGACCCTCAGAGCTGCCTTCCCCTATTTACCCATTTACTCTGCTGTTTTGATCCCTTTATTTATAAAGAGGGTTTTTCACCTCAAACTTTGCCTTATTCTTCCTTTTCCGTCTGTATAATGTAAATGTTACTATGGTTACAATTGAAGGTGTGTTTATCATTTGTCAAACATCTAAAACTGCTGTAAAGGCCAGATATTGTTCTTCCATCAAGCCACTATATAAAATAACATTTTGGCAATACATTAATCATGGTTTACCCTTTCCCAGTGTGTCACATCTAAACAGATATTGGGCATGTCTTTCTTCCCATTTACTGACAACCTATTATTTAGTCTTCTATAGTGGTATATTTATCAGTAACTATTCGGTTAAAATAAGGATGGGAAATGGAGCTGAGATTTCTCTGCTGAATTTATATGCCTCATCCTTTAACTAATTTAAAAACCTACTAATAAATAATTTATCTTGTCACATAGGATCCTGCTCATGTCTTAGACAGATAAATGGTAATATGCTAGTCCAGGTTTTTATCCTTCAGATTTGGCCAAAGTCCATAGTGATCCCAAATCCCTGGGGTCTGCATAAGTTGCCTTGTGTTTTATTGGGAAAGGGAACCCACAGATACCCAATGATCATTCAGCTTAATTGCATCAGTTTCTCGCTCTATAAGTGCTTAATACATTGCTTGACTAGACAAATCTCTACACCATATAAACTTGCAGACCCTGAATGTTTTCAAACTGTAATACACTACATAGCATGGTAAAGCATGGAAGCTTATTTATTTTGATTTTTTTTTTCAGAATATGTTCATGATAAACTTAATTTACTATAATCAGCTCCTCCAGTCCTTTACTTAGTGGGAGCTGCGACAAGTTAAAGTACTATGGCAACAATATCAAAATATTTTTGTTTCTGCCTGGAAATGGATACATACTTAAATCTATGTGTCATATTTCATTGTTAAAACACAGAATGGAATATGACCAAAAATGTTAGCCCATAGCTTTTACCACAAGACTATCGCACTGAGATGAACATAAATCTGACCTAAAAGTCAGGCATCTGGAAATAATGATGGAGATGCATAGACCCGAAACCAAAAATTTTATACCACTGATTGCCTGCCCAGCTAGGGTTTCACTGCATCATTTTTTGAAGGTGTAAATTATTTCTAGTTACTAAAAGAGTATGTCAACATCTAAGCCTGAGGGACACATTTTTGATTTTTCAGCATGTTTCACAGCAGGGTCCATGTAGTGTCATTTAGAAATAATCGTCTGGAAAGAAAGTGTGGTAAGTTCTAATTACATCTCAATTATTTCTTACTTAGAGTTAGCAGACCTTTAAAATTCTGATGTAGTAGAACAATAATCATAATATGGAAACAAATCTCCTAAATTGTTAAGTGTTTGCTCTCTATTGGAATTCTAAAACATATATACTGAAATGTTTTAGATTTGTATTTGTAAATACCATATTATGTCTCCCTGAAGCAACATTAATTTGACCAGCAAAAGTTAGAATAAACAAACAAACAAACAATCTAACGAACACATCAATCAATCAATCAATAAAAATAAAATGTAGTTGTACAAGAATAGAGCACAAATCTGTTGGTCATATTCTGCATAGAAAGTTGAAATACCGAATTATGTGCCAGCAAAACAACTGAGACTCATGCAAACTTCTATCCATGGGGGGGCACAAAAACATTGAAGTATATTTTCCGTAACTGATTTTTTTTTTTAACATAAGATTGATAATGATGATGACACAAAAACTCCCTTAAAATTTAAACACAATTGCTTGTACATCAAATTAAATTAGATTATAAGGGTAGTGCTAATCAAAAAGTGGTCATAGCGATATTCCATGGTTTTGGCAACCTTGTTGTTAGTCCCTTCATTCATCTATGTCTTCTGGTAGCTAATGATGTCCATCATATTGATCATTGCAGCGGTAGCCTTAGGTATATGGATTATATCCTGCCAAGGATGTAACAGCCAAACAGCTTTCAAAGGTTTGAGAGCATCTTCAACATGCCTAAAACTATCAGCCAGCTCCAGCTGAGCTGAACAAAAAGACAGGTTTGGGTGTGAAGGCCTTTAGAGCTTTCCTGCCAACGAAGAGTATGCTCCTGTGCAGATTTTCAAGGATCAATGGCCACCTTGTGCTGTTCCTTTGCTAGGCAGATAAGTTCCCTTTAAGGGAAAAATCTTCCACATAAACAGATGTCCCATTATTGTACTTTCTCATTTAGGAAAGTTATTTTTACAAAACAACAAAACAGAGAAATAATTTTTCTTTAATTTTAATTTAAATTTTTATTGGGTGTGTTTTTTGGAAAGTTATTTTTGTGTTAGGAGTATAACATTTAAAGGACTAACATTTTTTTTCTTGTTTCTTGTCAGTTTAAAAGTTGTTTAAGTAATTGAAAACTTTTTTCTGTGGATAAACTGTTTATTTTACTTTTTGAGGCTGGCAAAAATTAAAGTGCTTTAAAGTGCTTTTTGTTGTGCTTGTGTGGAAAAAAGTGACTTTTAAAAATGTAACTCTTTACCAGCCTTTGCTGCTTGTTTTCCATGGGAAACAGGCATAATATTTCACTTGATCATAGAACAAGCTACTAATCCCACTGTCAGTCCTTCTTCCAGCCATAAAAAGAAAAAAAAATAAATTTAAATAAATTTGAAATAATAATAATTAATTAATAGTTGGAAATTCACCCCTGGTTTGGGACCTATGTCTCTGATGGACAGAGGCAGTCAGTAAATTAACCCTATATAAATCAAATTCCTTGGTCACATTTGGGTTGCATGGCCAGGCTTATAAGGGTCCTAGTGGTCATTAGCCTAATGTACACCTATGAACCAAATAACCTTAGACCACTCATCTTTTATCCCAGATTCCTCTAGTGAACCACCTACAACCACTATGAACTGGGGGTTAACCACCACTTTTGTGGCTGTTGGGGTCCCGTTAGTGGGCAAGGAAGATAAACTCTTGTTGATCCTGGGAGAGCTATGTGTTCTCTGGTTTTATAATATTTGTGTGAGTTACTATCCTATGGCTTTTCTTACTCCACCCCCCCCAGGGTTCATGTATTGGCATGTCTGCACTTGTATCCTCCTCTTTCAAAGCCTTCTCTTGCCAAAATGTTTTTGAAAGGGGATTTTCAGAAAGGCTTCCAAGAAAACTGCTGGTCCCTCCTTGGGATCTTCTTTTTATTTTTTTTTTCAGAGAAGATAAAACTTGCTCCATTTGAACCAGCTAACCTAGATGACTTGAGAGTCTTAATAAGGAAAACAATTTTACTTATTACTCTGACTTATGCAGGAAGGGTGTCTAAGTTGCAGGCTCTTATAGTGAGTCAACCCTATCTCATTTCAGAGACAGGGTTTCTTTGAGAACTGATCCCTCTTTTAAGGGCAAAGTTGTATCTAAGTTTATTTAAACCAAATCTTCTCATCTTCTTTCCTGAACCTAAAAATGATAGAGACAGTATGGTTCATACCTTGGAAGTCCACAAAAAACTCAAGTACTATCTTGACAGGACTAAATCTGTCAGTTCCCGTATCAATTGTCCGTTTCTTGTGAAGGTAAAAAGAAGGGACAACCTGTGTAAAAATAGACAATTTCCAAATGGTTGTCTAAGGCTGTTATCTTTTGTTATACTTGTGATGCCCCTGCACTGGCCCAGTAATCAAGGAGCCTCAGTCCTCACCACTGGCAACAGCTAGGGGATGTACACGTTGGGAGGATGACAAGTACACACACAGTAAAGTACAATTTCCCTTAAGAGCACACAGAGATCACAGTCAGTCTGGGGCTGGTTTCTCCCTCTTTATTCAGATCCCTAATAAGACTCCCCACTGACACAGCTATAGGGATGAGATCTCAGCTGAGTGGTCAAGTCAAAACCTCCAGAATCCTCTCTGTCCAGCCAGTGCTTTGTGTCCATGTCCAAGTAGCTGACCAACACACACTTTGAGATTTGATTTATATACAAATACACACACACACACACACACACACACACACACACACACACACACACACACACACACACACACACCTGGGAAAGGCTGGCACAGATTTACAAGCTATGCCCCCTTCTGCCCAGACTAGTAATTATCACTGCCACCAACCACTCTTATCAGCTACTCTAGGGGTGTCCAATCGTACTGTGTAATGTTATTAATCATCCAAATGGTAGTTTTGACCAAGCACCAGGTTATTAGGAGTGGCATGTACAGTGTCATCAAATACATATTAAAGTACTCTAAGAGCTTAAATATGTCTCACAAATATCAGCCACAAAGATAGGTTTAAATATATTTAATAACAAATAAAAGAACAAGACAATACTCAGAAAACAGACACAGTTACTTCAGAGTTGAAAATCACAGGAAATATTTTAAAACAACATTGCAGGGGAGTCTCAAATAAATACAGAAAACATCTAAACTAATCTTTAATATATATATATATATATATATATATATATATATATATATATATATATAAACAGATACTATGCCCTAAATCTTACTTACAGCAAGGCAAATGCAGATGGTGATGATGAGTACATATTCTTGCTAGGTCCAAGGCAAAATACAAAATGTACACTCTCTCTCTGAGAGAGTTCTTAAATTAATATCACATTTTACTGTTGGGTTAGCCTGGATGACATCACTTTTTATCACCTGACTTCAGTTCCCAGGCAAAAACAGAAACTAATAGAAAGTTAACATCTCTGTGTTAAAAATACACCTCTCAGATGTTTGCCAGATCTTGGAAGTCATAAAACAATAAAACACTTTATATTTTAAACCTAGTAATTACTTTTCTTTCAAGACAATAGAAAAACTTCTAGCTGTAGACATTGTGTCTGCTCTGAACTGAAACTGAGAGATAACATCTTTTGCTTATGGCCAAGGTATAAAGTAACTTAACCTCAACTATTCTTAAGTTTTGCAGTTTAATCTTCTGTGTTCCAGCAGGGTGTGCTGTGGTTACATTCTTGAAGCTCAGTACATAACATACATTTCTGTATAAATCATATCAATATTCACAAGTGACACAGAATTATTTACAAAATTCCAGATAGCTGTGCGGGCAGCATGACAATACTCACCACAACAAAACTTTTCCATGCAGGGTCAATGCCCAGTCTGCCAGGACCTTGTCTTCTTCTATTGCTTTTTTGTTAAGGATTAGATTCTAGAAGTATTCTAGAAGCAGACACATGGTCCTATATGCATAGTTTTACAAGACATTACAAGCCTGATTCCTTTTCTAGGTCTAGACAAGGCTTTGCTAAGACCATTCCCCAGTGGCATCTGGACCTTTCTCCCTCCACCTCCAAAATGTAATTAGCTAGAGTAATCTACCCTTTTTTTAACTTCTCCAAGTCTTTTGGGTTACTAATACCATGATGGGAATAGACCCTATTCCTAAGTTAAAGTATGATTAAAGTTCATGAAATTAGTATTGTTTCAATCTTTGATGTTAGCCAGAAGTACTCTTTGCAGCACCCACAGTGTGCCCAGTAATGACTCCTTCTGCAATTTGTACAGTTATATGTATCAGTAACACTTCTAGGTATGATTTTAAATTCTTTTTATGAGACCCATTGCTCCTACTACTCCTGGAACTGTCTGAGTATCTTTATTACACATGCCTTCAATGCTGCCTGCAAATCCTAGTACTTTATGATTTTGTGTCTCTCTTTACATAAGTCACTGTAGTCACTGGGTGTAGTGATTTCAATAATCAATACTACTTTTGTCTTCTATTCGTAGCCTAATATATCTAGATCTCTTGCATCTATTTTTGGACTGTTGGTAATGGATGATCCCATGTGATATAAACGTCTTCTTTGATGCTTTGTGTCACATGTTTCCAGTGTTTTTCCAATACTTCAGTGTTACAATGTTTGCACACTCCCCAATGCAAGTCTTGCTACATCATTATGCCTTTCAGTACACAGTCCTTCTGCCAGTAGTATACCACAACCAGCAACAAGATGTGCAACTGTTTCCAATCCTACATTTATCTGTTTCTCCCACATGTACAATGGACTTTGTAAACCAAAGTGTACATATTGTACTATTTTGAGCTGCCAATATTAAAATTTTGTCTTTTGGTTTCAGTTCACCTCTCCTTAACCATTCCTGCATTTTATCCTGATCATCATGAGGTTGTTCCAAGTGTTTCCTATACCTGCAACTATATTTACGCATTTTACACATTTCTTGCCTTCTTATCTGATTCCTCAACTTATGTTTTTCTTTTGTTTTTTGGCACATTAAATTGCTACCTGATGTTTAGTTACTTCTTGTTTGACTTCCATTCCTGCTTGACGCCGATATGCTTCTGCTAAACTAAGCAGGGAGGTCATCTTAGACTTGTTCGCATGTCTCAAAACTTTCATTACCTTTGGGTCTTATGAGGTCAGCAGATGTTTATGCATAATCTACCCATATAGCTAAGGCTATGTCACCAGTAAACAATATGATGAACATAGTACAGTTTTATAAGTAATCTTACTGTAACAGTAGATATTCTGATGATTACTGCTGTAGTAGCTGCTAACTCCTTCCATCCCCTTTGTCCTTTGGTGTGTTGTTTATGCCAGGGTGTGAACATTTTATTTTTTGTTATTGCTAGCATTGTCCTTTCAAGTCTCAGCCTCCCACTCTGTAGTGGCATGAAAGCTCTGAAGGGCTTGATAGCAAAACCTGCCTTTTTTGTCAGCTCAGTTTGAACTGACTAACAGTTTCATTTTGAGGAAGATCCCCTGAAGCCTTGGAAGCTGCCTAGCTGTTATATCCTATGCAGAATGTAACACATATAGCTTATCCTATACAGGATGTAACACATATAGCTAAGATTACTGTAGCAATAATAATTCAAACACCTACTTTTATGGCAAGTTTATGTACACAACCGTACTATTCTGCTAGTCCATGTGGGGGCACTTCAGTATGCTAATTCTGTTGAGGACACTGACTATGCTACATCTGTGGGGGTCCCAGTTCTAATGAAAATCCTAATTTTTTTTCAGTATTCTGTTAGTCCATTTTGGGGGACTTGAGTATGTTAATTCTGTTGATGGCACCTTGACTATGCTGCATCTGTGGGGTCCCCAGTTCTAAAGAAAGTCCTAATTTGTTTAACATAGCAATACGCTTTGATTTTCACTTAATCAAAAGAATACCTAAAAGAGGATCAGCAATAGAACTTACCTTCTTGTATTTGGGTCACCAGGGATGTAGTTTAAGGAAAATGTTTTCAGTAATATGGTGTCCTTTAATGATTTGTACTGCAGAAACAAGTTTTGACTAAGAAAGTGATAAGATACAAAAAGAATGAGAGACTTGCTGTAGTCTTTCACTATAAAACCAACCTTGAAGTCAATTGATTTTGTTTTTGAGGAATATTTCTGCAGGATCCTCTTGATCCCTCTTTCCATTATTCATAAATCAAAGCCTGAAGTGCTTAAATTCCTCCATTAAGACACCTGTCCCACTACCTTTTTTTCTTTGTAGTACTAAAATGTCAGATTTCCACTACTAATTATCATCCTAGCTGTATTATACCTGACAGTAGTTATGGTCAGACAAGGTCAATAGGACTGGATTACTTTCAGTTGCTCCTGCGGTTTCTTCTTATCATGTCCATAAAAATCACTGACAGGAGTTGTGACTAGACAGGCATGGCTGTGATAAATCTAGCCACACATGCTGAACAGATTTGACAAAATGCCAAGAATGGACATGCAGCCTTATTGCTTCCATAGATGGCATTATTCCACAGGTCACACCATATAAGAAATGCTGCTATAGCAGATATCACATAGGGTGGATGATGTATAGCTGATGAATGTACGTATGCTGATTAACAACATTAATGTTTCCCACTTGAAACATGTACATGTGTTAAGAATGACAAGTTAGAGTGAGAATATATAAACTTGGAAAAACATTGCAAGTTTTTCCATGAATGAAGTGTATGATGCATTATTATTACTGGAATGTTGAGAGGAGTGTAGCGTTGTCATTAGTGGAAAATGTATATTTAGTTCACGGAGAGTATCGCATGAAAGGCAACTAGTGAGCAAAACATACTTTATTTAAACATCATTTTTCATGTGAACATTCTGTATTTAGCTTTTTAGTTATAGAAACAGTGTTAGAAGTTTTATGCCACATGTATTATTAATGATTTCAGCAATAAATGTAAACACAAAGAACATACTTATACTCAAATGTCTTTGGATTTTAGTAGCTGTAACATGTTGTAATGTAAGAACCATGTGAAACTTAACATCCTTGAGGTATCCACGTCACACGCTCATTACATTAGTACAGCAGCATAAGCCACAGCTTCACACATCTTTTAATGAAAATGAAAGATGGGAGGGGGGGTTGAGTAATGAACTCCAATGGGCATAGAACAATCTACATAATTTAAAGTCAATATGTATGCATGTGTGCTTTTGTGTGTGTACGCGTGTTTGCGTGTTTATGTGTGTGTGTGTGTGTGTGTGTGTGTGTGTGTTTATATGTATATATATATATATATATATATATATATATATATATATATATATATATACATACACATATGCAGGCACATGACTGTGTGTGCCTGAAGGTGTTTCCACCCAGGTCACCTGTAAAACAAACAGCTACATCATAATGTCACTCAATAAAGTGTGAGAAATATCACAACAAACCAGTCATGAAATGTATGAAATAGTTTATTCCATAACATAAATGCAGCCAAATCAATACAGTTCTACTGAAAGGGGTACTTATTTTTCACATTTACATAAAGCATGCTCCAGATTGATTGTGTCTCAGGCATCATTTGCAAAGCAGCAAGACATTCTCACAGTGACATAAACAATAACACAGATTGACAAGGACTGTGAATGGTGTAGAAAAGTGTTTTTTTTTTTAATTAAAGCTATTTTGCTTATTTATTTATTTATTTTACATTTTTTAACTGGGTTGGTCCAACTGAGCCAGAAGCCCATTTTCAGAGGAAACCCGAGGAGAAAAGCTCCAGCACAATGCAAAGAATTATGAACTTATATCCTGATGCATGCAGACTATTTAACATGAAGTAAACAATTCCTGTCATAGCAGGCAGGTGATTAACATCAGAAAAAGAAAAACAAGATAACAGAGCTTGTGCTCTGTTATGATGGTAAGCTAGACCTATAATCCTGAATAGCATTGTTACATGCATCTTGATGCTTTTACTTCTTCATTAGATCAGCATTAATAGAAGCAAAATATTTTCAGAGTGTGATAACGTAATAGATATCATTTGAAGTATGCACTTCACATTTTGTTGTTTTTTTTCTTTTCCAGTAATAAACTTAATTCCCAGTCCAAGGCCGTTTGGCATCTTCAGTTACACATTCTTATGATTTTTTTTTCTAAGTAATGCCAACACGTAGGGCCAAGTTCCCAGAGACTTGCTCTAGGTTCCCTGACTCCAAAAGACTTGCTCAAAGTGTAAATGTCATATTCTGGAGTAAGGCGTATCTATAAAGCAGGCTTACACCAGAATAAGTCACTTACACTAAGAACAAGTCTTTTAGGATCAGGACCCTAGAGATGATGGTAACATGATTACATCTGTGATTTGTTTACTCATTACCAAATTACTTTTGTACTGTGTTACAACATGATTGTTTGCAGTTTATAAACAATTTATGCCACATAAGTTTATCCTGTGTGCTTTAACCAGAACACAGTGAAAGAATAGGTATAACACAAGCAAAGACCTTCAGAACTTAAAGTACCATGTTAGAAACATGTAGCCAGTTTACAGACAAGCAAAACATGCAATTCCAAGTACAGTGAGAGTGCACAGCTCCTGTTGATTTGGTGGTACATATGGATGAATACCAGAAATGTGGACACTGTGAAGTTCAACATGACTGGACAGTAAGTGTTTCTGTGCAATTCTGTAATGGATGCTTATCAGAAATGTGGACACTGTGAAGTTCAACATGACTGGACAGTAAGTGTTTCTGTGCAATTCTGTAATGGATGTTTATGTTACATGCCTCATTAAGCGATGGCATAGAAGGCATGTCCGTGCAAATGGATACTTTATTGATTTAGCTGACCAGAAGCTGCTTGACATCTGCATGGTGGATACACTCATCCCACAACACACATCACGTACCCTTTTGTATCTAATCCTGTATGACCTGGATAGCCTTTCCTACTTGACACTAAAGTCTCTGTGGCACCGTACATGCTGTTTTCAGAAGCACTCAATTGAATTTATTGGTGATTGAGACAGTCATCTGCACAAAGACTGTGGAATTAATTTCTCAGCTGTGTACTGCATTATGTGGACAAGTGTAAAACCCAAATATAAAATTGAGATGGAGACAGAGACAAAGACAGATGGCAGCTACTGGCACATGCAGGGTTGGGATGGGCAGTGTAATTGTAGACCTACAAGCAAAGCGAGAACACTGGTGATGAGGAGGGCTGGGCAATAATCAGGGTAGGGCAGTAAAAGGCAAGGAAGAGGAGCACCAGGATGGTAGATAGATTGGGCATGGCCTTCTGTATTGCACTGCATATGTCATACCCCAGGGGAGGGTCAAGAGCTGTCTGATCACCCTCCGCACTGGGCTCTGCCTGAGCTGGTGATTGCAGGGACAGGCTGTGATGCTACTCTGTGTGTTAGCTACAAGAGAAAGCTGTTTAGGTAGCCACTGCTGGCTTCCAGCCACTGCTCTACCAGCTCTCCCACCACGTCCACCAACTCCCTGCATGCCACATACTACCCACCCTTGGAAATGCCACTGGAGGAGACAGTGGTGCTCTTGTCTGGTGATGCAGCACTAGAAGCAGTAATGGTAGCCTCCTGCCTGATCCTCATTGCACACACTGGGGAGGCTAACAGAGATCCAGGTGGGATACCTGTAGTGGATGGATGGGCCTACTGTGTTGCTGGACACAAGAGCTTTGCCACTGTCACAGCTGAGGCAAATTCTGCAGAATTTGGAAGCATAAATGCAGAGAAATACTGAAAATTAGAATAAAAAATCAAGTTAAAAAAGGATAGCATCAAAAGGGCAGAGGGGATAGAAAGAAAAAAAAAAACAGACTTCATACAGGCACAGACATGCAATATATATTACTCAGAAAATAATATGGCTACACAGTATTGTTGCGCAAAATGTATATAATGGCCTGATACCATCCACTGTCTATATAGTATGAGCATGTATAACTGACCCTATTCTATGATGTGCTGGCAGAAGACCAGTGAAACAGGTAGCATTTCCTGATGTGTATGTGCAGGTATGCTGTGGAACATGTGGTCATGAGCAATGCCGTGCATTTAAAGACCTTTATTACCAAGGCAATGTTGTGTATTTCTACCATAATATAAATATCTTCAGTAAGACATTGCAAAGCTACCATGTATAACAGCAGAATCACTGCAAAAGGCACATATACTATTGAGCTGCAAGTGCTTAGGTTACATATTCATAATCCCAGTAAATGTTTACTATATACCATACAAACACTAAGCCAAGCAGTATTACCTTCACAGGGCAATAGTCTGGCTGAGAGCAGACATATACTAAATCGAATGTGGTTGATTTATTAAATACAAAGCAAGAATGTACACCAATTTGCATAGAAAGCCTCTCCATTCACCTCGGATGCAGAAAACAAAATAGCATCCCAGGATATGAGGAAAAAAAGAATATTAAGTTGCATGTTTAAATAATTACTTTTTCTAAATTATGTAAAGCAACAACTACAATCAGTTGTGGTAATACTTGCAGTGCAACTTTGGCATCCTTTCATCAGCTGAGAAGGTCAGAATGGCACCTCCTCGGGTCGCAGTATTGGTGCATAGGTTCATCGGTAGGTACTAGGCTATCTGCCCGAGGGCTTTTATAAGCCTAGCCAGAGTGTGTCGGCTTTTGCTGCCCCATTGATTAATTAACTGATCCTGTGTCAAGCAGAGCCAATGAAATGATCCCAGGGGTGTATTTTCTGTTACCCATCCACTCGTCATGGTTTCTCTTGAAGAGTGTTAGTGAGGGGCTCTGCTTGATGTAGTTTGGAGTTTTGTTCTAAAGCATGGGCAGTCTCTGCAGGAGCAGGTCTCTATCCCTCCAGCATGTTCTATTTATTGTTGTGGCGAGATTTAGCTCACTAGAGTGCGTGGCTGACATGACTTGGATTTCTTTAGGTGGAGCTTGTCCATCAATTCTGAGTTGGACATGGCTTTGTAAGTCAGGCAGAGATCATCTCTAAGTAAGTGATATGCCACTGAGTACAGTCGGAGTTTTTTCAGTTGGGCTGCATAGGACATATGTTTGAGGTCAGTAATCCTCTTGGCGTGGTCTTTCCAGCTGTTGGAAGTGTCTTGTGAGGTACATCCCAAATGGGGCATTGTACTCTATGATGGGTCTAATGAGTGATGAGTAGAGGGGCACTATAACCTCTTTATTTATAGATGTGAACCCTTTAGTAATTAGATGGGCCACATAGAAGGATTTCCTAACTACTGTGGCAATATGATTGTCAAAGGAGAGATTACTATCTACCTGGGCCCCCAGATCTCTTATTACCTCTTCTGTATTAAGGGGGCTGCCACCTATGTGGTAATTCGTGGGTGTCTTGTTTTTCCCAAATGGGATGACTATGCATTTTTTGGCATTTAGCTTGAGGCCATGACTTTGACACCAGGTGTCCGTCTCAGTAAGGCCCATTTGGAGGATGTCCGTGTCAACCGGAGAGTCAATTATGGCTCCCAGTTTGCAGTCATCGGCGAACTTGGTTAGCCATAGTCCTCCTGTGTTTGCCTGTACTTCTGAGAAGTATATGCCAAACAGTAGGCGTCCCTGGACTGAGCCTTGCTGGACACCACTTGTGCATGCACTGCTCACCAGCATGAGGTATGCCAATGACATCAAATACAACTCTAGAAAGAATGCGGCAGTTATCCTTTTTATCTTGTGGACTCTCATAAGAGTCAGGCACACCTAGTGGTCCCTATACAGGAAATACAGGAAAATCTTGACTTTTCTCTGTGCATTACAGAGGGTCCATGTCAAACTCATTGCCTTTTGAAATCATGATCATTTAGGTGAATGCATTCTAGAGAAATCTAACATGCCTCTTGCAGTCATGTCTGTTCACTTTTGTGGTATTCTTGAGGCATGGGGTGTGCACCATAGGGCACTTTCTTAGTGTGACCTGCCATGGTGTGACCAACATGTACAATACAGAATGCTGATGTGTCAGGGTGGTGTTAAGGAGTGAGCACTGGCAGGGAATGTATGTAGTAGGAATGCATTGCCGAATTGTTATAAAAGTTTTGCTATTTAGAACCTCCATTGCATACAAAAGTAAACTACAATTCTCCATATTTCTCTGAGGGTCACTGACCTGCCTGTGCATGCTTAGTGCACCTTACTGTTCTCATGAATGCAAAAGATTGAAAGAGCCTGACATGCTTCCGTGAACTGCATCACACTACAGAAGATTACTGGAAAACAATCTGCAAGGCTTGTTCACATTCAGAAACACTGAAGCAGAATGCACTCTGATTATAGTTTGTGTTGAGGGAATACATACAGAATATATACTCCTGCAAACATCAGACAGACAAAGTCCATATCCATAAACAGGGTTAATATCTCCCCTCCACATTATTGATCTGCTGTGCTTCCTCTGGTAGGTATATAGGCAGCTGTGGAGATTTATATTCCAGGAATTCAATGATTCTATCATGGCACTTATTCTAATAATCCTCTACAGAATAAATGTTCCTGAATAGCCCTTTTACATGTCAAACTGCAAGTCAAGTTGCACTAACTGGCTCTCCCAGTCTTCTGCACTCATATGAACATAGCAAGGTGCACTGAATTTTCACAGGCAGGTCATCATAAATATGTCTGTGCACCTGCATAACACAGTTAGCAAGAAAAATGCACCTTGTCCTCCTACTTAGGAAGGTACCTATTGTATCAGTGATGTAATTGTGCCCTCATCAGGGTCCTGTCTCCATGTGAATTCACTGTATCTGTCTGTAGTTATACGAGTATTAGCTATCCATGGTTAATCCTTTATGCTGCTAAACCCAGGGTACACTGAAAGTCCGCCAGTGGCATTTATAATATTGATGGTATTTAACAGTGAAGTATTGTAGAAGATGAGTACCAGTGGTGGTGAAATACAGGCTACAAATGACATATGTTCACTAGCCCCTTTTATGGGGAGGCACCACACAAGAAGGACACAAACACTGTACAAATGTATGCAGTTTTTGTGTGCCACTGACCACAGAGATACATTAATGCCTCATACCTGCAACACACAGGGAAGCCATAGATTGTATAAGCGTCAGTGTATGATACTTGCTGATGTGCTTAGCCTCACTTAGCTTTTCCTTTCCCTTCCAGAGCAGGATGCCAAGAAAAGGGAAACAATGAAAATGCCATTTCCCCATGCTGAGCGTAGATATTGCTGCAGCCCCCCTCATTCATACTGTCAACAAATGATTAGCCATAAAAAATCTGACTGAACCTTTCAAGACTGAGCCTGGTGGGGTGTCATAAATTACATCAATGTTGTTGGTGACCAGGGCAGAAATTATAAGTAAGTCAGATTCCAGATGACTGACATGATTAAAGCAAAAGATTGTGCCAACTACTTGACACAGGACCTGAAGGCAATGGGAGGCAGCCCGTTGGCTGAAGCACCTTTATCAGAGAGGGATGTGGTCCCTGTCTTTCTGTATTTGATTCTGAGTTATTAAAGAGCCACAGTGGAGTCCTGGATATAGGAGCTTGCCAACTCATGAAGAATCTCTCCCTGTGATCTCCCAGTTGCATATTTCTTTGCACGAATAAGTACTTGCCTAGTAGGTAAATGGTGTAGTCTAGATTAAATGCAGTCACATTTTTTTGAAGAAACATCAGGGCTTCAAACATGAACACCACTGGTACAAGGTATGTTATGTAGTAATCAGTCATACTTCTATGGACAATAGTATTCATTCATTCACTGGAATTCAAATAATGTTGATGAGTCTTACTTAATAAGGGTGGTTCCTTAGGTGTCGTCACAGATGATGTTTTATCAGTCTTCTCCATTGTCAGTATATGGCTGCCTAATGTTAAAGATGAATTAAACTCTGAAGATGATGATGGCAGCCAGACAGTGGCATGGGCAGGGGTCATCTTGTTAGTATTTTATACAGGCACTATGGAGACTGGATTCCCTCCACAGTTCATGAACATAAACTCTATGCCTCTGGAATCCACGCGAGACATACGGGGAGGACATTGAAGGGCAGGAAGTCACATGCAGCTGTATCTGGCTAAGGATATCTACATTCCCTTGTGGTTGCTACAAGCTTGAATGAGCATGGGTTAGACAGGCATGGGTCTCTTGCAACTGACTGTATATGTCATGAATACTACTGTCCCACCTGAGCTGCCTCTCAGTGTTTGTGACCCAGCAAATGTGGAGGGCTGTCATACAGGGACAGGATAACAACATCTCAGCCTTACTAAGATGGTACATGTTTTATGAGGTGCTTGTGATGACCTCCGGGAGTGCATGTCCCCCATGTGGGACATAATATACATCTTGCATGAACCAGATCACCCTGTGCACTTAAGCATCATGCCAGATGCACTTCCAATGGATGGTCTACCTCAATCTCTAGTGAAGAGGGACAGTATGGAAGTGGGAGGCCATGGTCAATCTCACATGCTGCAACCAGTTCCACTACACCATCCAGAGTGGAATGGAGTAGGGCATGATCTAGCCCTCTACAATGACAGAGTGCTCTTACCATAGAGATTCATAGTATAGGCCATTTCTCTTGTTCACAAAGCACTCCTTCCTCAGTGCAAGTTCTGGATAGTGCTTGTGACTCTCACAGGAGAGGGCCCTCCCGTGGATGGGGGTATGCATGGTTTGCACACACATTTCTGGTTGGTGACCTGAATCTGTCTGTGAGATATCACTATAGTGCCGTAATATTCACTCACACACATGTACACTCACACACACACACACACACACACACACACACACACACACACACACACACACACACACACACACACACACACACACACTCTGATATATCCACCAGGCTGAGCTCCATACACTCACAGACAACAATGGCGGGAGTGCTGCCTCACTGTCCAGTTCACCCTAGCTTTCACACTCCCCAGGTCTGACACAATCATCTCAAAGGTAGAATTATCTATATCGACACACGCACACACACACACACACACACACACACACACACACACACACACACACACACACACACACAAACAAACACACTGTTTCCCCCATTGGTAACTTACGGGTCCCAGTACCTTGGATGCACAAGCCATTCATAGTTTGGTGTCCACATGGATAACTACACCATTCACCCCAAGGGACTGAAAATGAGGGTGACATATTTTAACCAGCTCGAGCATGGTGATCCACACACAAACAGTTCACAATGTCAGCGTCATGGATGGCATGATATGTTAGCTGCAGATGGATGACACTGTGCTACCGAGGGTGACAACCCACAACACCATGACAACCCACAGTGAGTACAACCATTTGCATATAGAGATTTACTAATGGTGTGGCTATACAAATCATTGTTTCATGATTCTCCTCTTGTACCTATGGATTTTGATGCATCATTAACTCTAAAGCTAGCAGATGTTGCTATGTTATATACACATCTCTTAATTATTCCGATATATTGTTTACGCTCATTACCTTTTCCTTAACACTATTTGCATATTAAGCAGGCTGCAGAATTTCTTGAACTTCCCTGCTAATGGTCAGTGTTTTTCTGAATCATCCACATCCAAACCCCTCTGGGAAAGCCTGACACAGATTTCCAGCTGTGTCCCTTTCCCCAAATGATACAGTAAAATGTTGCCAGCAATCACAGCATACTGAGACATGAAAAATGTTTCATACTCCCAGTGATTATCTGATGTAATTTAAACACAGGTTGTTTCAACTAATAGTTCTTGATGACTAAGAGCAGACAATCTTGTGTTTAATCACTCTGGTAACATTTAAACCTTGCTTTCATTATTAAATGCAACATTATCTTCCAGTCATTGAAGTATATGTGCTGATATCTTTCTATACAATATCAGTATGTGCTTTGAACATGGAGGAAAGTACTCAGGAGACTAGTCTGCTTACATGATTATAAAAAATAAACCAGCTGAAGATTTGTGTATTGCTGCTATAATTTTACTCTACGATTTTCTGTCAATGGTCATATTATTCACTTGTTTAATTTTAATCAAGAATTTATCTCTATGTGCCAGTGCTGAAAAGAGGCAGTGCCCATTTGGGCTATATTCCATTTAATGAATGCAAAAAAAAAAAATTAATTTATAGACAGAGCACTAAATAAATAAATAAACAAACAAATAAATAATTGAATTAAATGCACTGATGTAAGCACTGGCTTTGGGTGGTTTGAAGTGACACCCTGCCACTGATGTAAGCATACAAATACTGATTATTGCCAAAAATATGAAATTTCTGTAAATACTTGTACAGGTAGGTGCAAGCCAGATTAGGATGGGAACAAATAGGAAAATAACCTTCTTCTCAGTATATATTGATCCTACGTTGTTATTTTCTGTGGCAAACTGGAATATGGTCATTTCCTTGCTGCTAACAAGCTTGTTATTAGTATGAAATGGCAAAAATAAGAAATAAAAAAGAAATAATATTTTCTTGTCCAAATATACATATATGCTTTCTCCCACAATTTATAATGCCCCAGATGTTTAGGCCCTCCAAGTAATAACACTAATATATTATTATTGTTATTATTATTATTATTATTATTACATAATGATATACTACTAATGAAGCTCTTACAATATTAATAATCTAGCCTTATAAATAAAATAAGCATGGCCTAAAGGTCAAAAAATGAACTGTTCCAGCATTTGGTAACTTTTTCTTGTCAGATTTATGTACTATTGATGGGCACCAACTAAAAGTTGACAAAACAGAAATAAAGCATGGCTTCAATTTAAATGATGATCTTTTACTGATAACTATATAGCTTCTACTAACTACAGAGCATATATAGTTGTCCATCTGATCCTCCATGGCTCTGAGAGCTGTGACAGGCAAGTAATAGCCCCCCCGTAGACTGTTTTTTTATCAGATCAATTATTGAATACTCCATCCTGTTGTATAACCTACTCATATGGTAGAACTGGAAAAGGTATAGAGTTTCCTCACAAAGAGAACTGAAGGGCTGCAAGGTTTGCATTATAGTCAGCAATTACAATGACTCTCCTTTTCCTCTGTATTTTATTACCTTTTTAGAGAAGAACTATGTGTGACATACAGAGCATTAAAGGAACCATAATGTTTGAAATCCTTTGCTTAGAACACTGTCCTTGTAACCAGAATAGTTAAGGACACAAGGACACTCATTCTCAGTAAAAAGTAATATTATCCCTACTGTGGAATTTGACAATTTCATGTCCCAAAGACTCCCACACCTATGGTGCAGATTCCCCCATTCAGTTAAATGCAGCCCATCAGTCCATACTATGGGCATCTATAACTTCCACTATAATATCCAGGGCATCAAGCTTATTTCTCAAATCTATTTACCTTTATTCAATGGTTTGTGATGCTTTATAAAGCCATGAATTTTACAAAACCATTTACTGCAGTTCTGAATATAATCAAAAATGACACAAAATAATCTCACCAGTCTTGCCACTCTATGCCCAACACCTACAGTTACCATGTCACTGGTCAGATCTGATCAGTGAAAGGTATCACTCACTATAAGTTCACAACCTAATTTACTACTTAACCAGTTTGTTTTTAAAGGCTAGTCTTAAGGCAAACCTAATCCAGCTAACTGATGACTGATGAATTTTAAGGACCCTCCTCATCTCATTGACCCTATCTCTCATGCTGCCACATTTGTAAATAATTTCTCTGCCCACCTCAAAGGGTGCATTGAGGCATCTGTCTGCATAGGACAAAAACACAATGCCAAATTCAGGAATTGAACCCCTGTGGCAGAACCCTAGTACAAACAAACTATACAATAAGAGGAAGAGAAGCACAGCCCATAAAAGCAAACGAGTCTATATTACAACGTCGAACTAAAACAAGTTTGACCATTGTAATTTCTAACCCTAAAGTCCAAAAGTTGAAAATAGCGAAGCCACGTGACATTGACTTTTGTCCCAGGGAAAAAAAATTGGTGTGCTGTTTTCAGGGTTTTGCTCTTTCCTCCACTGTGGTGTGATCTTGGAGTTGGTATATTTAAGTAGTGGGTGTGGGGGGCACATCCCCCCCACGTAGGGGGTATGGGGGACAAAGCCCCCCACTTTAGTTTAAGTTTAAGGTTAAATACTTTTTTTTTTTGTCAAGGAACAGTGATTTTTTTCCCTGGGAAAAAAAATTGCTGTTCTGTGTTTTCGGTTTTGTTGGGTTTTGTACTTTAGGGTTTGATATTACAACGATCAAATTTTTGTAAGTTTGACGTTGTGATATAGACCCAAGCAAACTTAATATCCCATCATATAGAGATAAACTCAGAAAGATCAACAAAGAAACTCAGAAACAAAATCAAATCCTCTAATAGTTAGTACAAATTGCGAATTGCTACCTCTGTTAAGGATAGCCGCAGTATCAAAAACCTTAGAGTTAATGGCTAGCAATGTTTATTGCCAATACATAACAGCATCACTTACTTATCCCCTGAGGACATACCCAATGTATTAGCGGACAAATTCAAGTCTAACTTTATCCTCTATCTCCTCCTAACTTTCCCCTACTTATTAGCATACTAACAGTACCCCTCTGATCAAGTCTGACTTTTTTTTCCAAGACTAAGAACACATACTCCATAGGTCTTGATAATATGTCAGGCTGTCTTCTTGTCAGCACCAGCCACTGTCTGGTGGCTTCACTACTAAGCCCATACAACCTCAGCCTCTCCACTGGATGCATATGGAGATCTGAGGTGTTCATCCCCCTTCACAAGGGGTGGTGGGGTGGGATCTAGTACTGATCCAGGAAACTATAGACCTATAAACCTCACTAGCCTTATCAGCAAGGCAGTGGAGCACATCAATAGGCAACTTATTAACAAGGGCATAAACAGTATATAAGCCTCGGTCCCTTGATCTTTTTTGCAAGACTTGGAGAGGTGTGGAATGTCCTGAACTGTGAGTAACAAGCTTTTCATCAAAAATAAAAGAAAAAAATGGTTTTATTTCAATTCTGCTTCAATATTTTAAATTGCAGTTACAGTTACAGGAGGGAGGATACTTTTTTGTACATTTCTGCTTTTTTCATTGTTTTAGCCAAAAAAGTTATCTGTTTGCATTTTTTAGTTTATAGTTGGACCTTAGTCTTGTAGCTTTATTTGCAGCTATGGGACAATTGTATTTATACATTATATGGCACTTTGATCTCCATACGTTGAATTACTTGTAAAAGCTAACAGTTTTTACTTTGAACCCTGTTTGGGGCCTTGCTCTTGTAGTTTCATTCACAGTTATAGCAGAACTTTGAACTGCTGTCAGATTTGAGACTCATTTAGCAATTTTACTGCATTTTTCCATAAACAGTGTTACTAGTAAATTTCTGCATATTCTGGCGTCTTAGATGGTGATAGAATTGCAGTAGTGCGAGCATTGCATATTCTGTTCCAGAGCTGATGCTTCAGTGCTTTTGCAGTTGTTTATATTCAAGCTTTACTGCTAGAGTCTTACATTCTGCATATCAATTACCTGCTTAAAGTTGCATTCCACTGCCTTTCTCTTCCCCTTTTCTTTGTGTCTTCCCTATCCCTCACCTAGCAATTAAGCTAAAGTTGTAGCTCAGAGTCATAGGACTAGAGCCCCAATATTGGCTTTATTTAATTAGCGTTTTGCATCTTGAATTTTTCCCCAGCTCTTCTACCCTTTTCCTTTTGCACTCTTAAAATATATTGCTGTCCTGCTCCCCTTATGGTAATCTGATTTCCAAAGTTTCTCACTCTCTTCTTTTACTGCTGTTGTCTGTTGTGTAAGTCATTTAAGTACTCTACCCACACATTGTTTTCCATAGATCCATAATACTGAGTGCCCACCCAGTATTGCTCTTGAATAAACCTCCTTTACTGCACACTGTCTCCCACTCATTTTCCCATAGCTCCTATCTGCTTGATACTCTTGAGAGTTTCCTGAATTAATTCTGTTCCATCCTTGGCAGGTAAGAGATTTATTTTATTATTAACTATTTTATTATTAGTTAACTGTGTTAGATTTTTCTTCTTTATTTTTGCTTTATTTGCTGATGTTGCACTGCAAATAATTGAAAAAAATCCCTAATACTTGAAATTGCCTTGTCCAGGCAATGGTTTAAGTTATTTTGTGGTAACATTTTACACTCTCAAGCAATCTTTTTTGCATTTTTACATTAAGAAGAGTGGGATAATCCATCTAATGGCAGTAGGTGATGTCCTGGTCTATCTGAGTTGAAAAAGAAACAAGAAGGCTGTAAGGGTAGTCATTTTATTTCCCAAAGGACATAGAAGCCAGTTTCTTTTGTTTTAAGTGCCTATATAAATTTGGAGCATTTGCACACCACTATCCATTATGCAGTGGTGGTTAGTAGGGCCCTCCCTATAAGACCACATTTTAAACTGCACCAGTAACTCAGTGAGTATAGAGCAACTGCCAGTTTCCATGTTGAGGAGCACTGCCCTTGAATTTAGCATTATATGGTGTAGTCTAGCCTCTAGCTCCTAAAGCACCTTTTAGTCAGCCCACTATAAACCACTCATGCACCCCACCCTTGTAGCTTACTCAGTAAAGAACCTGACATCATAGATTTGCACTTTCCCAATTTCTCTGCAGAAAGTTTGGTGTATATGGATATATTAAGACAAAGTAACAGTTGTCTAATATTCACCAACAGCCATTTAATCCTCAAAGAAACAAATACATTATGCAAGAGAAGTATATACACAATGTTTCTGATGGCAAAACTCTTCCTTGCAAATCATGAGTGACAACAATCTGTTTCTTAGAAACACACATGCTGCACCCACCAAACATAGGCATACTTATGCTGTGACACTTAAATTCAATCTTCCCAAACCCCAGAGACCTCACAGACATTTTACCAGCAAAAGTTATCAGCAAAGCTAAAAGCACTCAACAGAAACAGCACCTAAGACTGCACATACACCCACACCCAGTAGAGCCTCAACTACTAAGCCTATAAGGCAAGCAAATACACTACCCAGGACTCCAATCATAGGGGACTCCATTTTGCAACAAACTGATGCCTCACTCATCAGGCTGAACAAGGAGAATATAATGTTCATTTGCCTATCAGGAGCCAGGCTCAACCAAGTTACACATGCCCTCAAGTTGTTTTTAGTAAGTGTGTTAAAAGATTATGCTTATATAACTCATATTAGTAATTTTCCTACCTTGTTTGTAAATCTCTATTAAATGTATTTTGAACGAGCCACAAACTGGTATGTATGTATGTAATGCATATTTGCTGTTTTTTTTTTTTTTTTTTTTTTTGTCTGATGTTGGAGCTTTTCTCCCCGGGCCTCCGCTGAAAATGGACATGTATCCAGTCGGATTTTCCCGGTAAACAAATGTAAAATAAATAAATAAATAAAATAAAAGTCATTACACTACAGATACTCTCATGGATTCATTTCTCCAAGTCTTTTGGGTTTTAATACCATGATAGGAATGGGTGGCATTCCTAAGTCAAAGTATCATTAAAGTTCATGAAATTAGTATTGTTTCAGTCTTTGATGTTAGCCAGAAGTGTTCCTTGCAGCACCCTCAGTATGCCCATAATTGACTCCTTCTGCAATTCAGATGGTGTTACTTTTATCGATAACATACATAAGCATGACTGAAAATTCTTTTTTATAAGACCTGTTGCTCTGACTGCTATTGGAACTGCCTTACTATCCTTCTTCCATGCTGCCCTTGTTTCTGCTTGTAAATTCTAGTATTTTATGACTTTGTGTCTCTCTGTATGTAAGTCACCGTACACACTGGGTGTACCAATTTCAATTATCAATTCTACTTTTGTCTTCTTTTCATGGACTACTACAACTGGTTTTCTCGCATCAGTTTTTTTAAAATGTTGGTAATGAGTGATCCCATGTGATATAAACATTTTCTATAATGCTTTGAGGTTGATGTTTCCAATGTTTTGCAGCTACTTCAATATGATAATGTTTGCACAATCCCCAATGCAACAGTCTTGCCACATTATGATGCCTTTCAGTATACAGTCCTTCTGCCATTAGTGTATCACACCCAGTAACAAGATGTGCAACTGTTTCCACTTCTGTTTTACAAAACCTGTATTTTATCTGTTTCTCCCACATATTCAGTGGACTTTTGTAAACCAATGTGCAAGTAGTCCACTATCCTGGGCTGCCAATATTAACCTTTCCTTTTTTGGTTTATATTCACCTCTCCTTAACCATTACTGCGTTCAGTCCTGATTAACATGAGATTGCTCCAAAAGGTCACTGTACTTGTAGCTAAATTTATGCAGTTTCCACATTTCTTGCCTTCTCATATGATCCTTCACCTTATATCCTTTCTTTGGTTTTGGCACATTCAGTTGCTGCCTGATATTTATCTACTTCTGGTTTAACTTCCATTCCCACTTGACACTGATATGCTTCTGCTAAGCTGAGCAGAGAAGTCATCTTAGACTTATTCTCATCATGTTTTAAAACTTTCACTATGTTTGGACCTTGTGAAGTCAGTAGATATGTATGCCATCCTACAATTGCAGATCTATACGTGTAATCATTTTTGAGGAGGCCCATACCACATTCAGAATGGGGAAAGTATAATCTTGTATACACAGTGATTTTTATAAATTATTTGATATGCATGAAGCTTTTTTTCTTGTCCAACTGATCCAATACCTTTTTGGGCTAGACAATTACTCCAAAACTGTAAGTTTGGACTTTGTTCTTAGATGTCAGAGCTGTTTTCACTATTAATTTTGGTCATCCAAAATATTCCTTCCCAAGTTTTATTTGCATTTGTTCATGTTTTATTATTGATCCTTCATCAGTTCCTAGAATTATATTTTCTTGGTGCTGCAGCTTTCCTGCTTTAAAGGTTGCCTTTGCACATTTATCAAGACCAGATGACATTCTTATATCATCTGAGTAAGTTTTGACCACTTGTAGTTGTGGTTTCAGTTCCTCATCTGACGAATTATACAGTTTTACATTATCCACAAAAAGAAGATGAGAAGTCTTTACACTTGTTTTCTGGGAGCCACGTTATTGCCATGATCTAATTTGTTAAGTAGACAGCTTAATGGGTGACTCTGGAATATCCCCCTTTGAATTTTTATCCTTGGAATAATGATTTGTCCTTTATTATGGCTTAACTGCAAAGGGGTTTGCCAGTGTTTCTTGATTGCTGTAATGTAATTGATCAGTGTAGGGTTTGTCTTACACATTTGTAAGCACTCTTGCATCCATGAATGTGGGATGGCATACTTAGATTCTTCCCCTTTTTACAGTTCTGCATTATGATGATTTAACAAGTTTAAATTCAACTAGCAAGCCTATAAGGCAAGCCATTCCACTACCCAGGACTTCAGTCATAGCGGATTCCATTTTATGACAAACTGATGCCTCACTCACCAGGCTGTGCAAGGAGAAAATAATGGTTAGTTGTCTATCATGGGCCAGAATCAAGCAAGTTACATGTCATTCAAGTCATTACACTACAGGTGTCAGTATGATTCAGTTCATGTAGGTGTAAATGACCTCAGATGTACTGCCGTAGACTATATGAAGAGAGACATTGTGGAGCTCTCAGAATAAGTGTCACAGGCTGGTACTTGTCTAGCACTGACCAGCATTATATCTTCACCAAGGTTGATGCCATAATATGAACAGAATAAGATTGCCTTCAATAATTGGCTTAGTTCTTGGTGTCATTCTTGGAGGATACAATATTTTTAGAGTGTGAGGACATACTTAACAAATCGTGTTACTTTGCCAAGGATGGTATACACCTGTCCCCTCTAGGCTTTTGAATATTGGTTAAAATATTGTCCTCCCCATATAGTCTGCTTTAGGTAAAGCCAAATTAATAAACCTTCTAACACAGCAACATTTACCCAAGGAAATGCAATGGTGTTACTGCTCAATGCCTGGAATCTTTTTAACAAAAAGCTCCACTACCTCCATGTTGTCCTCATCTTGGGGAATGCAGATAGCTGTGCTGTTAATGAGATTTGGTTTAAAGTCACAGACAGTGTACCCCATCACTGCAAGGCTTCAGTGCCTTCCACACAGTTAGATTACCAAGTGACTGGACAGACAATAAAGGTGGAGGTGTCTCAATCTACATTAATAATAAGCATACCACTAGAATGGTTAAGCAAAATGATGCTCTGGAGTTCCTCCATGTCCACATTATCATATGCAAAGTCCCATACCATATCCAAGCAAGCTACAGGTCACCCTCTATATCCCATGAAACCCATAGCTCATACTTAGACCTATTGGAGACACTCACCATTCAATCAAATAACATACTCATGGAAGACTTTAATTATCCCACTATAAGCTGGGAATCCTACATGACTCCAAATTTGCAAGTGCAGAGATTCCTAGCCTTTGTAAACACAAACACCCTGGACCAGTTAGCGCATAACGGCTGCTAGAGGTACAAACATAATTGACCTAGATACTCATAAATACAGGATCATTGCACCCCCCAACCCCAAATATTGTGTCATGTCTGGTAAGATCAGACCACTAAGCAGTTTCTTTCAAAATAAGAATCAGTTTTGTTACCCCAGCAAACCTTGTAACAGTTAGAAACTATTCCAAGACAAACTGCCTTTCATTAAGTGATAACCTGTCAAAATTTCAAGCCCCTCCAAACCCAGACAATGCAGCAGCCTATGCAGAATTATTCATAAAAACTCAGCATAACCATGTCAGTGACTGCAGAGAGGCTGCTGTGCCTACCAGAAGTATCCAAAAACTAAGTAAAAAAAAAAAAAAAACACCCTTGTGGAATCCAAAATTAAACAGGTTGTACAACAATAGAAAAAAAGTTTTAGCTAAAATTAGGAATTCTAACACCAAACAAAAAAAAAAAGATAAAAAGTCACTAATCAAACCGGATGAACAACTAAGAGGACTAATTATGTAAAGGTAGTGTTCCAGGACAAGGACAGCCATAAAGCCTTCTTTAGCTATGTCCAAAATCTCTAAGGCAGCGCATAGCAGTATGCCAAACTTTTAGAAGAGGGACCCATGTTCACGGAACTGGGAGATATAGCAAATCTTCTGGCTAACAAATTCAGCTGTAACTTTATTTCCCTCTCACCCCTAGCCACTCCTCAGGAAATAATATCTAACATAATCCCTCCAGCTATCAGTAGGGAGAAGGTCTTAGATGTGTTCTCTAAACAAGAATACAGCTTCAATGGGCTCTGATAATATGCCAAGATTCCTCCTAAATAGCCTAAAATATGACCTATAAGGGCCACTGGTTATTCAACCATGGCCTCCAGACAGTCTTTGTGCCATATGAGTGGAAGACTGCAGCAGTCATCCCTCTGCACAAAGGCAGACCATCAATGGATCCCAGGAACCACAGGCCTATTAGTCTAACTAGTCTCATATACAAAGCCATGGAAAGAATTGTCATGGAAATGATTAACAATGACATAAGAAAATTTCAGACACTGGACTCAACCCAGTTTGGTTTCATCAAAAGCAGGTGATACCAATTGATCCTACTGAACTTCTTTGAGGATGTCACCAAGGCAATAGATGTGGGCAAAATGGTGTATGCTGCTTACCTTGACCTAGCTAAGACATTTGATACAATACTTCACTTGAGCATTGTAAACAAATCCACAGAGTTAAGCAGAAAACACTATGTAACTCACTGGATAGCCACGTGGCTCACAGACAGGATCCGGGAAGTTAAGATTGAGGAGATCACCTTCACAAAGAGGCCAGTCACTAGTGGCATCCTCCAGGGTTCTGTGCTGGGTTCGCTCCTCTTTGGCATCTATTTTTCAGAAGTCAAGGTCAATGTTAAGGGACTCTGGATTAGCAAGTTTGCAGATGATTACAAGCTAGGAGCAATCACAGAACCTCCCCCCAAAGATACTAATGACTTACAGGAATATCAAACACAGACAAATGGCTGGTGCAAAAGCCACTGCTTAAAGCTCAATGCCAAGAAAAGCATAATAGTACCATTGTGTGGCATTACTGGCTCACTAAGTCTGCCAGTCAGGGAAACTACCTCATTGATAAAACTTCCCTAAAAGTAGACACAAAGAAAGTCAGGAATTTCAGGTCTTGTGTAGATGGTCACCTGGCTTTCCACCAACGTGTGTCTAAGCTTGTAAGAAAATCATTCTGTTTCACTCAACTTAAAAGTAGCAGCATGGCATCTAGGTCAAGAAAGTCATCATGCCGCTGTACTCAGCCATCATGAGACCCATCATTGAGTATAAGGCCCCATTCTGTATGTAACAAAAAAAACAGAGAGAAAGCAAAGAACACCAACTGCAGAAGTGAATCACTGGCCATATTCACTAAACAACAAAATAAAAAATAAAAAAACAGAGAGAAAGCGAAGAACACCAACTGCAGAAGTGAATCACTGGCCATATTCACTAAACAACAAAATAAAAACTAAAAAAACACAGAGAAAGCGAAGAACACCAACTGCAGAAGCATAAAATCAAGGGCATGAGAGACAATAAACCACTCCTTAGACACACAGGAGAAAATAGCCCTGGGCTGAAAAAAATGCCATTTATTTTATCAAAAATCCTAACTACATGAATACAGACAGAACATTTACCACAGGGAAATGTACCAGAATTTTGTAAAGGAATAGTTAACATTTCAGTAGGCATAGAGAACAAATTATGAACAACCATGTCTTTTAATATTTCTAGCTTTCTTATAGGAGACAGTAATGAGTCAGATAAATTCTTAATCCCAGACTTCCCCTTATATAAGAATGGCCAGTAGTATCTTAAGATTTTTTCTAACTCAACACTATAAATATTATAAGTAGTGACAACATATATCTTTTTATCATTAATATTACCTGCATGACTCCTATATCTATTCACAGACTTCATATCATTTGGAACATTAACCACATTGGTGGTATCCCTTCTCAAGCACAACAATTTATTCAAGGAATTAATAATTAATTCATTGCTATATCCCCTTTGTTTAAAGGCTATACAAGAATGCAAAATCTCTTAAACAAAGAACTAAAGTGGATGTTTTTTCTGCACTAACTGTTAATTATTAGTTTGTGTTTAATTGTTTTAGTTAATTGATTAATGATGTGATATTTGTCATTTAAATGTAGCATGTGCTACTGTGATGTAAACTCTGTGAAAGGCTTGCTAGCCGAGGCGCTGGAGTATTAAACAATTTTGTATTTTATGCTTCTGCAGTTGGTGTTCTTCACTTTCTCTGTGGTTTTTTTTTTTTTTTATTTTTTATTTTGCTGCTTAGTGAATATAGCCAGCGATTCATGTCATGCAGTTGCCTCCTTTATTTCGAGATGATATTTAACAACACGAATGTAGATATATTTACTGATTCTGAACAGTCTTCCCTGAGGAATACTTTACAACCAGGTGCAGTGCTGGAAGGCACTTCAGCTCAGCATGCAGATTCTCCTGTGTCCTGGGAAAGATTTTTGGAGGAAGGTAGATCCCAGAGAGGTTACGATCCATTTCAAAATGTTGGTGGACTTAATGCGTTTTGTTAAATACCCTGCTACTCTTTTTAACTCTACTGATCCTGCTAATAAACAGTTTGAAAATAGATGGGTAGTGGCAGCCCATCATTGTGTTAAAGAATGGATCCAAATTTTACTTGAAAGAGATGCCCATAAACAATGAAAAGTAAGGGAAATACTCTCTGTCTCTTTTTCTACCCTCTCTGCACAAATAAGTACAGCTCGTTTTGAGCAGTTGTTATGCTCAATGAATGCTTCACTTGAGGAGAATTCCGGTGACATCATTAAAAGGAAGATTCACAAATTAGAAAGGGACCTGTGAGATTACAGCTGGGGGAACATTTTCAAGAAGACAGTTAAACAAAACACATATGGAGGCTCTGGGGCCACTTCTGTTAAGCGGAAACGGCAAGTAAATGTTTCTTTTGCCTCTTCTGAAGTCAACAGTAGTGCTGGAGAATCTGACAATGAAACTAGGCTTTTTGTTCCCTTCCACAACCCCAACAGCCGAATTATATGCAGGAGAACTTTCAGAGTTACAACAGACCAGGAACCAACAATAATATTTCCAGAACAATAAGGAGGGACAGTACTTTAATAGTAAGAAAAGAAGATATTGACTATACTAATGTTTGTAATGTAGTAAAATCAATCAGTGTTACCAGTGGTGACAACTTGATTGTAAACTTTACAGGTAACCCTTTGTCTTGTACAGAATTATCAGTATTACAGCGTAGGTTAAAATTTATTCCTACATCTTTGCCACAATTATATGTCTGTAAAATTAAATTGTTTAACCTGTCTAGGAAATTACATTTGTTGGATTATTTTGAAAATAGTAAGATTTTGTCTGAGGATGACCCTCCTTTGACAAAGATGGAGAGGATGGGGAATGTGATTTTTTCTCATGTAATTCATCAATGGATTCATATGATGATGTTAATGCTTACTGTCTTTTAGATACTTCTAAGGTACCACATAGTAGTAGTAATTTCATTCCCCCTTTTGTTAATACTATCATCCAAGAGTTTTCATCTATGGTAAATATGCTCTTGAGGTTTGTTTGAATGCCTTTAAAACCAAAAAGCTAAAGTATATTATAATTTGACTAAGGCTAAATGGAATGCACTGCAATGTCTTAGTACTAGGAGGGATACTGTATCAAGCCCTCAGACAAAGGTCAGAAATAGTTGTGTTGCTATAAGGGTTACAGACTTGGCTACTTTTCCAAGCAAGATGCGGAAGCTAAATTTAAAGTGGAAGGCAGTTGTTTGACAAAATTTTACTGCCTGCCAAAAATCCATAAGAATGGTTTCCCCCTCCTGGAAAGCCAATTGTGTCAGCTGAGAATATTTTTTTTATACAATATGGGTCTATTTCTTTATACTTATTTGCTTAGGTATGTTGTTGGTTTAGACTCTTATATAAGAAATTCTTTTCATTTTCTAAAAAATATTGAGTCCATCACTTGTCAAGAAGGTTTTTTCTGGCTGGTTCTTGATGTCAAGAGCCTTTATATGAGTATTACACATCAGGTGGGACTTGAAGCTCTTAGGGTTTTTTTCTAGGCACTGGCCCAATTAGTACTTTTGTTATAGAATTGTTATATTTTAGTTTAACCCATAACTTTTTTGAATATAACAACTGCATCTATCAACAGACACAAGGTACAGCAATGGGTGCATCTTTTGCAACCATGTATGCTAATTTGGTAATGGGTTTATTTGAGTTAGAGTTTCTTTATAAGTTAGAGTTTTGTAATAAGTATGCTGTTTTTTATAATAGATTTATTGATGATTTCATTTTTTTATGTAAGGGCGGTGCATGGCTAGTAGATTCTTTTGTAGTTTCTCTTCAGGAAAATTGTTTTGGCTTACAATTTAATGGTGTACAAAAAGGCATTTCTGTTGTTCTTTTAGATTTGGAACTAAATATTGTTGATAATATGATTATTACAAAGATTCACAAAAATGTGATGATGGTACTCATTTTTTAGATAGTAACAGCTGCCACCCTCCCCCCATGTTCTAAAGGCTTTGCCTTATAATGAGTTACTCAGAATAAATAGGCTGTGAATAACATTCAGTCTCTCAAGGAAGAGGTTTTGCATTCTTGTATAGCCTTTAAACAAATGGGATATAGCAATGAATTAATTATTAATTCCTTGAATAAATTGTGCTTGAGACGGGATGCCACCAGTATGGTTAATGTTCCAGATGATATGAAGTCTATGAATAGATACAGGAGTCATGCAGAGAAAATTAGTGATAAAAATATTTTGTCACTACTTATAATATTTATAATGTTGAGTTAGTAAAAATCTTAAGATACTACTGGCCATTCTTATATAAGGGGAAGTCTGGGATTTTTTGTTCCTAAGTTTTTTATTGATTTTTCAGTAACAATCATTTAAACAACAAATTATGATAAAACTACGTACAAATTTTACAAAGGCCTCAGGCACTGTATTAAATGTTATAGATATAAAGAAGGGTACAATATTCATTCATTCATACTTTCCAAGTGACTAATTTGTTGGAGATAGATCTAAATTCAATGACTGAATAAGGGATAAAACTTTTGTCCAGGGGTTGTTAGTCCATTTTCTGGGATATATTCTTGCTTCTTTAACTTTTATTTCCATCGATGCTACTTCAACCAAGAGTGTCTTGAAATCTTGTAAGGTTGGAATGGAAGGTGACTTCCATCTTCTTGTAATACATTTTTGGCTGCTGCTAGGATTGTCCAAAGAAGATACTTATTTTTGTTATTCAATACAATAGATTTATTTACATTCAGAAAAATTAACGGTTTTGATAATATAAAGGAATCAGTAAAGATGGCTTGGAGAAAATTTTCAATATCATTCCAAAATTTCTTAATGTGTGAACAATCGTAAAAGATATGAGACCAATCGGCCTTGCATTTTAAAGAGCATCTCCAACACGTCATCTACTCCGAGGACTTAAATTTAGCAATCTTACTAGGCATGTAAAAACCTCTATGCAAAAATTTCCAGGAGAAAACTTTCCACATTTGTAAGTTAGAGGTTAATTTAAGAGAATGTAAAATATTTGATTTATTCGTAGAAGTTAGGGACAATGTGCAGTCTTTAGTAACAAAATCCCAAAAACCACTGATTAGGAGTAGTCTTATAAGTAATAATAATTTTATAAATTTTTTAAATAAAATTTTTCCAATTAAATTCACCACGTAGTATTTCATTCATAAGAGTTATGCATTTAGGTGGAGAGTTAAAGGAAGAACTCTGTATTGTTCTGCACAAATCTTGAGTGAATGGAAACAGACTATTGAGAACTAGCCAGTCTGATGATGGTAGATCCAATTCTTTGATCAGAATTTGTGTATCTATGGTAACTAAATTCTTTGTGCAGTGAAACCAGCATGTACATTTTTTCCTTTCTCAATAGCTGAGTGTATCTAGACTAATATTATCGAAAAAGTTTTTTGTAGCTTTAAAGGGGAATAAAAGCTGGATCCATATTTTTATGTCAATATTGTTATTTACAAAGCTTCTAAAGGACTTATAGATATGATTTAAGTAATCTAGGTTAGTAAATGTAATAGTATTATACTGTAGATTAATACAAAGTACATACCAAAGTTTGTTACTTAATTTATTTGCTTAATTGTAATTTTTTTATTAATTTATTTTCATTTAAGATAATACTTGTATGTAGCGTTTTCCAAGCCGAAGAATATTTGGGATCTATCCGATTTAATATTCTTTTTAGGTTAGAGGCTTTGATATAGGATTCGAAATCTGGGAACCAAAAGCAGGGACCAATGGTGCAAAAACAACCAAGAAACGAAAGAAGGCACTACCAACCAGGAATGAACACGAACCAATCAAGGATCCAAAAACAGTTTATTCCACAAACGCTAGTACAGTTCCAACACGTTTTTGTCATCAACTTCCTCAGTGAATGAAAAGCAACCACTGAACAACCATAGGGTAAGGAAACTGAGGCCAGGGACACACAGCAGCCGAGAGATAATTTCTTTGACTATCTCTTGGCTGCTGTGTGTCCCTGGCCTCAGTTTCCTTACCCTATGGTTGTTCAGTGGTTTCTTTTCATTCACTGAGGAAGTTGATGACGAAAACATGTTGGAACTGTACTAGCGTTTGTGGAATGAACTGTTTTTGGATCCTTGATTGGTTCGTGTTCATTCCTGGTTGGTGGTGCCTTCTTTCGATTCTAAATCTGGGAAATGTATTCCTGCAAGCTCCCATGGTCTGATATGATTGGTTAGAGCTATTCTATGTTTTTTGGGGCACCATAAAAATTTTAATAGCGTTTTGTTTATTTCTTTTAAAAGTTTTTTACTGGGTAATACAGAAATAGAAAGAGCTATGTAATTTATTTTTGGCAATAAGATCATTTTAATTAATTGTAATCTATCTTCAAATTTTAGATGTAATTTATTCCATTTCTCTATGAAAGTTTTTAGTGAGTTTATAATGTTTTTAAAGTTTGTGTTTAAAGTTAGGTCTATATATTTCACATAGGTCAATCCCTAGATACTTCAAAGAAGAAACCTGTTTCCCAATTATTTCATTAGTAGTTGAATTAGTATTATCATTAGAATTTTATTTTATTTAAGAGCATATGATTAGATTTAGAGCTGCTAATTTTAAGGCCAGAAATATAGTAAATTTTTTTGACTAGCATATCTAATTCTTGTAAGGATTCTTCAGAATTTATTAAAGTAAGCAAGATATCATCTGTAAATAACATTATCTTGGATTTAAACTGATTATTTATATCTAGGCCTATAATTTTAGGATCTGACTGAATTGCCAAAGAAAGGGGTTCTTTTGCTAAAGTAAATAAAATCTGAGACATTGGGCATCCCTGTTTGGTACCTTTAGTGATTTTAATGGATTCTGATGTAAATGGACCTAATTTTACGTATGCTAAATTGTTATAATAATTTTTTTTTATAAAAGTAATGAATTGAGTGGGGAATTTATATAATTCTAGAATTTTAAAAAGAAAATAAGTTTAATGAGTCAAAGGCCTTCTCAATATCAAGAGTGATTATAAGAGCCTCTTGTTTGTCTCTATTTAGGATATCTATAGTAGTTATAATTCTTTAGATATTATCTTGGGTATGCCTATTATAAATAAATCCCGTTTGGTCTTCTGAGATGAGATGGGTTAATGATTTCTTAAATCTATTAACTAGTATAAACATTAATAGTTTGATTTCATTGTTAATCAAAGAAATTGGTGTATATGATCTGCATAAATGGGAGTCTTTATTTTCTTTTTAATACTTTGTAAATGAGATTCATTTAGGGCTTTGTGGAAGAGTGATATAGCAGAGGGTGGCAGAAGCTTATATATGTAATTAATAATACCATCTCATCTATACCCGGTGATTTATTATTTTTGCTTTCTTGAATTTTCCCTTTAATTTCCTTTAGAGAGATTTGTTTCTGAATCTCATTAATCAACATCTCTGATAGAGTCTTAAATTCTGGGAAGTTCGAGCTATGCTCTGAGAATTCATGTTGAATGTCTTTGTTTTTGTAGAGAAGTGATACTTAAAGGCATCCAAGATATCACCAATATCAGAAACCTTTTTATTATTTCTCCCTTCGTGGAGTATACTCGCAATATTATTTTCAATGGAATTTCTTTTCACTCTTATTGTTAAATTACGCATATATTTTGGAGATACTGAGAAAGAATTTAATTTTAATTTTTCTAGGGCCAAGTTGGTTTTATGAGTTAAAATGTCGTTACATTTTTTGTTTTAGGATTCAATTTTTTTTTCTTGTGTGGAATGGTTCTAGTATTATCTTTATTAATTGATACAATTTGTTTTTGTATATTAGATAGTTCCGACTCCCATTCCTTCATTTTATTATTAAACCATGCGATAATTTTGCCATATAAATAGGCTTTCAATGAATCCCAAAGTATTACTACATTTACTTCACTGGTTAAATTTGTATCTAAGAAAAATTCTATCTCTGTATCAAGCCAAGGTTTGAACTGTTTCAATTTAGTAATATATGCTGTATTCTTTTAATGAAAGATAGCTTTTTAAAAGCTGTTTGAATATTAAAAGTAAGTGCATTGTGATCAGACATTGGGCATGGGACTATTGTAAAGTATGACATTTTTGTTTTTAGATCTTGGGATATAAATACTTTATCAATTCTGGTTTGAGTCCTGTATCTAAAATCACAGTGGGAAATTCTAATGAATTATCATTTCTAAGATAAAATAAATCAAATACCTGTAAGTTATCTACCCATTTTTTAAAGATTTTTCCCTATAGGAGTAATACGAAAAGGTCTCTTGTTAGTAGTTTCTGAGTCATTCAGCAAACAATTAAAGTAACCTCCTAAAATCAAAATACCCTTAGAATTGTTAGTGATGAGCTCTAAGTGTTTTTTTTATTGTTGTTACCCCAATTCCCAGAAACCAATAGACATTGACCAGTGTCCAAATTCTATTTCTAAATTTTATTATTATAATTGATAAAAGTCCTTCCTTATCTTCATAATTATACAAAATTTGAGGAGAAATAATGCTTTTCCTCCATAGTGTTAGAACACTTCTGGTCTTTTTGGTGTATGAGGAGTTGGAAAGTTTTATGTATTCATTCGGGTTCCAGCTAAAACTATAATTTATTTTGAAGTTATTTTCTTGTAAAAATATTACTTGTGCTTTATTTAATTTCAAGTTTTTTAACAGGTTCAGTCTTTTCCCTGGATTATTTAATTCATTAACGTTTAAGGAAAGAACAATCAAATCCATCTTATTTATTCAATGTTTTAGAGTGTAATATGTGTGATAACAAAGTAGTCATAATATTTAGGATTTGTGTACCCTTCTTGGAAAGGTTATACTTTAGTGATGAGGTGCTAATTCCCAATATAAAATGCAATTTAATATCGGACTGAGGCCTAAAAAAAGGAAAAGTATTTAAAGCTAAACGTTTAACAATCAGTAAAGCCATTAACTGACATGGAATGTAAAACACTCCTAATCCAACAGGAAAAAAAAATCCAGTCAGATTAACCATCACTTCCAATTTTTTGGAATAAGTTTTCCCAACTTGAGGCTCCAGAGTATGTATTTGATGACATTCTATAGATTAATTGATATGAGCGAACAACAATATATTGATGTAATATATAGTTTGATTATATATAGTACAACTAAATTTCACTAATAAGCCTTTGATTGAATAAAAAAATACATATCCTCGCTTCTGTATGAATTATTATAGAAGCAATTAATTTACAATTTGATAATGAGCATGTATAGGTGATATTTATCAATTAAGGTCTCAAAGAGCATTTGAATACTTAAAATTTCCAATAATTTAAAGATAGGTAAATGTAACGGTGTTAACCAGGATAAATCAGTACAGTAGTAGATCAGCATTTAAAGTATTTATAGTAACAGATATTACATGTAACTAATTGCTAAAGCATTTCTCTCACTATGAGGTGTTATGTGATTGTCACTCCTCTATATAGTAATTTCACATATTTCCCTACTGCTACTAGATAATAAAAATATTACAATAGTATAATCATAAGCAGAACATATGGAAATGGGATGTATATTTACAAATGATAATGGTTGACAGAGGAGATACTGCTCAAGCAATTCCTATCTATCACAAACTCAGTAAGTTCATATAACCATGGAAAGACTCCAACAATAATTAATAAATATAAATTTACTTTTTAACATTACTCATTCAAGAAGAACTCTTCTTTTTTTTTTGTACATGTATATTTACTTCTTTCCTCTGTATTTATTTCCTGTTTCTATTTCTCTTTCAACCTTCTTTTAATAAAAAGAAACATTTGCTATATAATCCTTAGCACTGTCATTACATTCCTTATGTATTGAGTTGAACATTTGAGCACTGCACAGTGAGTCCCAGTTACTACATAGTTAATCTTCAGCTTTTTACTCAGGTCAGACTTGGTGACTTAGTTAATTGCAATAGTACTGTGTTTGTGTATAAACTTTGTTTTCATCATAATAGTTGTTTTCTTTTATATACACACATATATATATATATATATATATATATATATATATACATGTTCATATTCTTATATATCCTTATATATATGAGCACATATTTATGTCTACATATCATTACGTACATATATGTTGATTTACATTCTCTGTATTAATTTTGTCAATAACCAAGAGAGCCTTTGTGTTTGAATGAAAAGTTTGAGAATGGAATTAAAGGAAAATTCCCCTTCTTAACGTATTGTCCAATTATTTGTTATTGTAGTTATCAGACAATCTCTCGTAACACATCTCATACACTGATAAGTATATTAGAGTCTATATTGCAGACATTATTGTGTGTACATAATAAGGTAGACTCATTTCCATTTAACTCTTATTTCAATAAATGTTCAAAGAGTTCTAAAATCACATATCCAGCTAGACATCTATCTACTATCCTTTTTCCCCCACTATTGTATATGAGGACAACATTCCAATAGTAGTAATCCTCTAGGGCTTTAACATTTTGAAATTAGCTTAACTTCTTTATATACCAACTGCAGGATGGAGATTAATTGTAATATCACTAAGCATGATTAAGCAGAAATTTATTAAAATCTTGGATATTTGTGCCTCATGGGCCAGCCCCTATAACAGTTATATTGTGCATTTCCTCAATAGCTACACTGTAAGGTACATCGTAGTTGTACCACATGAAGCGGATAACTCAAATCAAAACTGAAAGAGCCTGAGTCCAAATGTGAATGATAGTACTAGAAAATGATTTTATACTCTCCCTATGACTGTCCTTACTGTTTTACCCACTGGGAGATTTTAAAACAGGAACAGTTTATATGTGTTAGAGCCAATTGTAACTAAATATTCATATTATATTCTACTAACTTGTCACCAGATTATTATGACAACTCTTGATCACAAACTGAGGTCTTAGTACAGAGCTTTTAAGATTTCTATGAGTCATTAGAACCTGTTTAAACATATATTAGTTACTGTCAGATATGATGTACAATGTATGGGCTCATATCTGTAACTTATACTTGCCCTAGAACCCCTTAATAGGTATGAATTAATAACAAATGCCTGATTTGCTTTCCTCCTCGCGTATTCATTTGTGCACAGCAGTGATCAGGGTACCAGACATGCTTAATGTATGTACAGATTCACAATATTTCACAATATATCAGTTGTATTATCTATGTGGCATCCTCAGGATGGAACAGCATTCTGTTCTGATGTTATGCTCATGTTACAGTCGTGTTGTACTAAAGGAGATTATGATATAGTCAAAAGCAATACTATATTTAGATGCAAAAATAAGCATAAGCTGATTCAGGCCTTTTCTTAATTAGCACAGATGGATATACCCAACGAAGATTACCTTGTCTGATGTTCATGGCTCATTTTTCACAGTTGTCATAACCACTTTAGTTTGTCATGTTAACTTTCTTTGATTTATTGATCTAGGATTTTACTATATCATTCTAGACTATACCGTTGTTGCCTCACAGCAAGAGGCTCTCCCGTTCAACCCCCGGCTGCGAAGCCTGCACGTCCCCTCCATGGTCGAGTGACGTTCGGTTATTTCCTCAATAAAGAATATGTTAGTGTAAACAGCACAATGTGCTATAGCATTTCTTCATTCATGTTACTCAAGAGTAACAGCACTTTACCAGAGGCTATTTGAATGATGAAGACTTCTAAGAAATCCATAAACTAAACTTTTTCCCACAACAAGGTAGCCTTCTGTGCCCCACTTTCATACAATTAGTCCAAAACCAATCAAGAAACAAGCTAGAGAGGGACTGGCAAGTCCCAGTGGAGTGAAGCATTTGCCCGTCTCCAAGCTCCATTTGTCATTAACAGCCAGAACTTACAAACAATGACAGCTGTAAGCATTCTTCCATTCAACAGAAAGATTCCTTTTTTTTTCTTTTTATTATCTTTTCCTGTCCATTAATTACAGAATACTTACATTTATATATATATATATATATATATATATATATATATATATATATATACAGTTGCTTGTGTGTAGACTAGAGTAATAATGTATTTAATTATTAGTGACATATTATGTAAAGCCAAATCTATTAATTTTTGATCTGTTAATATCCCAAACACTCAAGGAGACTTGTAATGTAGCAGTGATGTCATCGCCATCTACATAGACCCGCCCTGGATACTACAGAGATCAGTTTCTAATTAATGTTACTTGGATCAAATTAACAACTCTTATAATTTCTAACATTTAGTTTAATGTCTTATTTGTGTTATGTTTCAAGTAACTTCAGGCTGCTGAATCAGCGAGATAAGAAAATGAGATCTCTGCTACACGTCAGCAACACTTGTACAGCTGACCATGGATTTCTAACACAGTACACCAAGGCAACTCAGACAAGCTTCTTAATGTTAAACACAGCTCAGTTTACAGGCAGCCACAAGAGTATTTGAGTGAAAAAAAAGGGAGAAGCAACTTTTGAATTCACTGCAGTGCTCAAGGTTACTTGCCTCACGAAAGAAAGAAATGACAGTTTGGAATGTTAAAACACTAAGCTGGAAATAGAGTCGGGAAAGAATATTATAATATGTTGAAGTCATATAGTGACAGAATGCTTGAAATTACTTAAAAAAAAAGAAAACATAAATAAATTAACATATAACAAGAGTTCTTTGCATTGTATATATAAAATCAGATTCTGAAATGATCTGTTTCAGATTGTTAATTAAACGGACAGTTCAAAAATTACCTGTTTCAAAACTCTCTCTACACCACTTCCCTTTTCTTCCCTTAACAAAGTAATGGAAGGAAGGAAAGACAATTCAATAAATAAATGAACATATGTGTGTAGGATTCAACTAGCTATACACCCTAGGTATCACTAGCAGCTGTATCTAAAGACAATTCAATAAATAAATGAACATATGTGTGTAGGATTCAACTAGCTATACACCCTAGGTATCACTAGCAGTTGTATCTAATAATAGTATAGCATTATTAATTTTAGATTGCAAGTTTTATAAAGATATGCAAGACAAATAAAGTGATGATACATACTTCTTTAGGGCTAGGTTTCCATAAACTTTTATGACTTAGTTTGATCTTTGAGAGAATTAGGAAGTCCAGCAATTTTGGCTCCAGTTTTCAATTTCTTCTTTCTTACATCCATCCAGTTGTTTTTCTCAGATGATCTTTTAAGGGTCATAGATGGTGTCCAGTCCATACCTTCTGGGATTGTAATGATGTTATTGTTTTGGATAAAAGAAACAGCTTCTTCTCTATTGTTGAAAGATCTCATCTCATTCTGGTGGTAGATTTTGATTTTGGCTGGACAGACTAGTTGTGCTTTAATTTTATTTTGCTTTAAAAACCTTACCAGTGGCCAAGAGCTTTTTCTCATTTCCAGGACTCTTGTAGAATAATCATTGTTTAGCCTTATTTGGTTTCCTTTAAAAGATAAGGGACTTTTCCTCCAAGCTGTTCTCATAATAAGTTCTTTATCTAAGAAGGATATGAACTTCACAACAATAGATCTTGGAGAAGCATTAGGGGAAGAAGAAATAGGTTTCTCTATGGCTCTATGTGCTCTCTCGATCCCGTAGGACGTACCTTCTTTTAAAAATATCCAAAAAATACGACCAGCAAGTAGAGAAGTAAACCAGCAAAGTAAAACAAAACGTAAAACTCAGGAAAGTATATGCTGGTATTCAATGGCCAAGTATAAACCACTTGTTATTTTAAAACATTCATAAAGGAAATCCACCACACTGAGAAGGTAAAGTGGAAACGAACAGAACTTTATTTGCAAGTAAGCGCTTCTTCAGACTTTCATTGCTAACTGCAACAATGCAGTTTAAATAATCTATTGTGCAATGTTATTGGTTAATTAATACAGTGTAAAGAAGGCTTAAAGCGCTACATTAAGAATATATACTGATAGTAGTGAGTGCATAATTAAAACCATTTAATAAAACACTTATTTAAAAACAATAATTTAAAAAACATTATTTAGAAGACATCAGTATAAAAGTAATTTTTATATATAAATGTTAATATATTAATATAAAAAGAACATAAATATGAAGAGAGAATATATATAAATAAACATATTAATAAGCATATATTGCTTATGAACCAAGTTGTTGTACAGTAGGAAGAATAAATGAATAAAATCCTATTCAAACCCTATGAGACTGTACCCATATTAGCACCAAATGTCCATACATATAGAATTATATAATTCTAAGCATTTACCAATATTGAAAAATCTTTTAAAATCTTTTAAAAAGAAAAGGCTTGTCAGGTAAAAAATACAGAACCTGCATCTCAAACCTAATACTAATGCTTAGGTACTCGGAGCCTTTTTCGTCTTAGAAATGGTTTTACCTGTACTTTATCATTTAGGCCAGGGAATTGATCGGCCCTACATCTAATAATTTTTAAAAGATTTTTCAATATTGGTAAATGCTTAGAATTATATCATTCTATATGTATGGACATTTGGTGCTAATATGGGTATAGTCTCATAGGGTTTGAATAGGATTTTATTCATTTATTCTTCCTACTGTACAACAACTTGGTTCATAAGCAATATATGCTTATTAATATGTTTATTTATATATATTCTCTCTTCATATTTATGTTCTTTTTATATTAATATATTAACATTTATATATAAAAATTACTTTTATACTGATGTCTTCTAAATAATGTTTTTTAAATTATTGTTTTTAAATAAGTGTTTTATTAAATGGTTTTAATTATGCACTCACTACTATCAGTATATATTCTTAATGTAGCGCTTTAAGCCTTCTTTACACTGTATTAATTAACCAATAACATTGCACAATAGATTATTTAAACTGCATTGTTGCAGTTAGCAATGAAAATCTGAAGAAGCCTACGGGTGAAAGCGCTTACTTGCAAATAAAGTTCTGTTCATAGGTTCATAGGTTCATACTAGGCTATCTGCCCGAGGGCATTTATAAGCCTAGCCATAGTTTTGTGGCTTATGCCACCCCTTAGTTTGGAGAAACTATGCCCGTTATTTAGCTGTGCCTCTGTCGAGCAGTGACACTGAGGTAACCCCTGGGGTGTATCTGTGATCTCCCATCCATTGGTCAAGATTCCTCTTGAACAAGGCCAGCGAGGTGCTCTGCCTCACATAAACCGGGATTTTGTTCCACAGCATAGGGAGTCTTTGGGTGATGAATCTATCCCTCCAGCACGTCCTATTAATAACCGTGTCGAGGTTTAAGTCACCCGCCCTTGTGGCTCTGAGGGATCTAGATTTTTTGAGATGAAGCATATTCATCAAATCTGGGTTTGACATGGCCTTGTATGTCAGGCATAGGTCACCTCTGAGTAAGCGGTACGCAACTGAATATAACTGGAGTTCTTTCAGTCGTGCAGCATAAGACAGATTTTTGAGACCATTAATCCTTTTGGTGAGGAACTTTTGTGGCCTCTCCAGCTGCTGCAAGTGTCGGGTCAGATACATTCCGAATGGGGCATTGTACTCGATCATTGGTCTGATGAGTGATGAGTATAGGGAGACTATGACTTCCCTTGATCTAGATGTGAATCCCTTTATGATAAGGTGGGCAATGTAGAAGGTCTTCCTAACTACTTTAGCAATATGAGTGTCGAATGAAAGGCTACTGTCAACCTGGGTTCCCAGGTCCCTAATAACTTCTTCTGTGTTCAGGGGATTGCCAGCTATATGGTAGCTAGGGGTAACCTTATTTTTCCCGAAGGGAATGACTATGCATTTCTTGGCATTTAACTTGAGGCCATGGCTCTGGCACCAGTTATCTGTTTCTGTGAGACCCTTCTGAAGGATATCTGTGTCGGATGTGTTCTCAACCACGGCCCAGTTTACAGTCATCTGCGAACTTTGTCAGCCATAACCCTCCTGTGTTTGCTTGTACTTCAGAAAAGTAGATGCCAAACAAGAGTGGGCCCAGGACTGAGCCCTGTGGGACACCACTTGTGACAGGCTTAGAGTCTGACATGGCGCCAGCAACTCTGACCCTGTGGGTTCTGTCACTCAGCTAGTTTGCAACCCATCTTGTAATGTATGGGTTTACATTTAAGTTGATGAGTTTTTCAATGATACCCGAGTGGGGTATTGTATCGAAAGCCTTCGCCAGGTCTAGGTAGGCTGTATGGACTGCCTTTCCCTCGTCAATGGCCTTGGTGACTGTTTCAAAAAAGTCAACCAAGTTTAAAAGGCATGATCTGCCTTTGACAAAGCCAAACTGGGTCGGATCCAAAGTCTTCAAATTCCCTATGTCTTTATTTATGAGATCCATTATGATCCTTTCCATGGCTTTGCAGATCAGGCTTGTCAAGCTAATGGGACGGTAATTTCCAGGGTCGGTGGAGGCACCGCCTTTGTGGAGTGGGACCACAGTCACAGCGCCACTCCCTGGAGTGCGTATCCGGAAGTGAGACTAAGATTAAACAGCTGTCCTAACTGTGGGTTTAATTCCTCGTTGAGTTCATGGAGCACACAGCCGGGGACACCATCAGGTCCCATGGATGCTGTGTTCTTTGCCTTGGAGAGAGCAGTTCTCACCTGAGCGTTGGAGATGTTTGGGGGCTACAATCATTTGGTATAGATATCTCTTCTTTAGGCGGGAGGGTGGGGAGAAGTTTGCACTGAACCTGTCAGCCAGTATGTTGGCAATGTCTGTAGGATCAGTAATCTTCACATCATTTTGAACTAATTCTGAGCATATCTGGGAGTTTCCTCCTAGGTTTCTGACATAGCTAAAGAATGCTTTATGGTTGTCTTTAGAGTCCTTAGCTATTTTTTTCTCAAAATTAGCTTTGGATGATTTTATGAGAGCTCTTAGCTTTTCACTTATAGTGATCAGCGGTTTCTTACCTTTTAAGGATTTTGCTCTATCTTGTAGTAGCTTTCTCCTTTTATTGTAGAGTTTGTTTATGGCTGGGGTCCACCAGACTGGATGCTTGCCTTTGGTACAAAGAGTCTTTGTTTTGCTTGGGATTGCCTGATCCATGCATCCCTGCAGGTGCTGGTAGAAGGCATTTGTAAGTGATTCAGCGGTTTGAGTAATGTTAACCGCCGGCTCAGGGGCCTTAAAGGAGACCACACTAGTCTTTAGAAGTGTGAAGTCGGCTTCGAGAAGTTCTTTACTGTGGTCTTTTTCATTTCGGTGGGACGGGATGAGGACCTCCAGCGAGATTAGTTTGTGATCAGATCTCACCAGTGAGGGGTATACTTCTGGCGTTGAACATTGTGCTCCCATGTTCATGATGATGAGATCAAGTATGTTCTCTCCTCTTGTGGGATGGTGACTAGTTGTTCCATGGCATTTGAGTTTATGAATTCCAGGAACTTTTGGGCTAGAGTGTTTGGGCTTGAGTAGTGTTCCCAGTCTATATTAGGGTAGTTGAAGTCACCTAGTATGATGGTGTTCGGAGATACATTTATCCCCTCCAGTGTTTTCAGGAAGGCCATGTGAGGTTCCTGAGTTTGCGAGGGTGGCCTGTAACATGCTACAATTTGCATAGCAGTCTTGCCTATGGTTAATTGCACCTGGATGGTTTCCGATGCATCGTGCGATGCCACCAATCTTGAGGTGTGGGTGTCCTGGATGAATATGGATACCCCTCCTCCTTTCTTGGTATTGTCCGGGTTTTGTGGCCGGAACGCATGATATGAGGTAAAACCTGATAGTGCTGGGGTGCTCTCAGGAGCCTTGAACCAGGTTCCACTTTACCTTCTCAGTGTGGTGGATTTCCTTTATGAATGTTTTAAAATAACAAGTGGTTTATACTTGGCCATTGAATACCAGCATATACTTTCCTGAGTTGTACCTTCTTTTAAGTCTAAGAATTCAGGCAGACAGGAATTTAGGAAGGAAATAATATTTTCTTCTGTATTTTCAGGGAGACCAAAGATTCTAATATTTGATGTGATAGTGTTCAATCTCGCCGTTTGTTCTTACACATGGGTTCGGAGCCGATCCTCGGCTTCGTGTCGGCCGCTTGCAAGCTCTGCATCGAGAAGAAGCTCGAGACAACCTAATACCCACAATCCCCCTCTGCCTTTACCTCAGATCTAGTTTGCCGCTGCTGCGTTCGCATCACTGGGATCTAGCTCGAGCAACTTCAGATAAGAAATAACTTTTATTATTGTTATTTTTGAGAAAAAATTATTCTAAAAGTACTTGTTGGTGACATAGTGTATGTGTGTGTGGTAAGGTAGAAATACTCGGTACCGTTAAGTTTAATTAAACTTGTTAGAGTTTTTCGGGGCCTTCCACTCCTTACTTGAATTTGACAACCGGACTGACATATATCGGATTCGACATTTTTTACTGGATTTGTCTCTCTACTGGACTTGACTTTTTTTTCTCTTACCTGTTTCTTCTTTAAGATGTCTGAGAAAATTAAATCAGGTTTTAAACGTTGCCAGTGTGGCCAAAAAATGTCAGTTACTGACAACCATAGTTCCTGTGTCTACTGCCTTGGCCCTCTCCACTTACAAGAGGACTGTTCAATTTGTCACTCTTTTAGTGGGAGGGTCATGACAGATAGGCACAGGAAACTCATGGACAGGGGGTTATTAAAACCTTCCTTTCAGGAGGCTCTGGATGCTTCAGACCAGGCATCCAAATCCTCGAAGGAATCGAAGACGTCGGAGCCCAAGTCATCGGCTCCGAGCTCTTCGAGTAAAGTTAGATCACCGGTTCCACAGACTTCAGGGCCGAGTGTTCAACTGTTTTCAGTTCCCGAGCCTCGAGTCTTGGAACCGGTGATGGAGCTCCTCCTCGACTCTATTGAGGTCGGCTCCGCCTTCGGTTCCTTCGACCCGTTCTTCTTCTAAGCTCTCCGATATCGATGTGGATCGTGTGGTGCAGAAGTTATTGGAGCATTCGGCCCTATCCAAACTTATTTCGGTTTCCACCCAGTTGGTGTCGAAACTTGAAGGCCTCCCATTGTCTCCATCCATTCCTCCTCCGAGACCTGTCCAGTCTTTGGAGCCGGAAGAGGTTGATCTTCTGATTGTGGAGCCCTTGGGTCCAGAACCGTCCTTTTCTCGGTCTGTTCCTCTCACCTCGACTCTGTCGGATCCGGTACTGGAGTCTCGGAGCCGACGATCTGTCCTTGGTTCCGGGGCCGAGAGTCGAACCGACGGTTCGGTTCCGACTCTTCCCCTCGGGGCCTCGGCGCGGATCGATTCGGCTCCGTCCTCGGGGTCGATGCCTTCGGTGCCTGTCTCGGGGATTCTTCCCATTTCTTCGGAACCGGGAGATTCTTCGACTCGGGACCCGGGGGCCTTCGATCTCATGAGGAAGGTGTTGTCTACCCAGACAACCACATCAGTAGAAGCAACCTCTCCTCCCCATAAAGGGCCGTTATCCTCCTCTGCACCCACGGCTACATCCAAGCGTCAAGCACCGGTGTCTCAGCCACCCCTGGAGGGTGCCCCCTCTTCCTCGGAGGCTTCTTCGGATGCTCCCCACGAAGAAGTCCCTAGGAAAAGATTGTGTAAGAGGAGACACTTAGATTCTCCACAAGAATCTTTGACATCCGATACTGACTTGGATGAGTCAGAAGGGTCCCCTAAGTCACCTTCAGAAGATGTCTCTTTTTCTGACATATTGGAGATCCTGAAACAGAGAGGTGACTGGCAGTCCCTTCCCCCTTCTGAGGATGAGTCAGTCTTGCTGAAGGCATTTGGTGCTCACCCTTCCTCCTCCTGGGTCACTCCGCCCTTCGATGAATTAATGGAACTTATTGCTCGAAGGGCGGGAGGCTCCTGACACAGTGGAACCAGTCCCTAGGAAGCCTAATAAGTATATCACTGCACCCCAGGACAAGACTTACTTGACAAAAGGAGTTCCAGTGGACGCTATGGTGGTGGCAGCGCCACGAAAAGGAGATGTCGGAATCTTCCTCATCTGTCCATCCCCCTAATAAAGATTCTAGGACTATGGACAGGTATGGGAAGCGCATTTTTAGTTCAGCGGCTTTTTCCATGCGATCCCTGAACTATTTGACCCACTTTACACGACTACAGACGGATCTAGTCAAAGAGTTGGGAGATACCCTCCAGGGTACTACAGATGCTGCGGTCTCAGAGAAAGTGACAGCGCAACTTAATACCCTTACATGCATTGTGAACTCGTCCATGAGGCTGATCTCTTACGCAGCCGAAGGTTCGAGTAGGGCAGCAGCTTCAGCGATTGCTCTTCGCAGACAATCCTGGATGCGCTTATGTTCATTTGCAGAAGCCTTCAAGTCTTCCTTTACTAACGCCCCATTTGACGGTGCCACTCTTTTTGGCCCCAAAGTAAAGGAGACCCTTACCCGGTGTGAGCAGGAGGGAAAGACTCTGTCTGCTGTCGGAGTCCGTTTTTCCACCCCATCCAGACCGTACCCCAAAGGGCAACGTGGTGGAAAAATGTGGTTTCGAAAACCCCAAGGATCTTTCCCAGGCACACAGGGTGATGCCCCTTCTAGAGGCAGAGGAGGGGCAGAGGTGGAAGACGCCGCCCTGGCGGCAGAGGGGTCCGCAGAATCAAGGTGACAGGGATACACTCCCTGGTAAACCTTTCCAGCACTCCTGAGAGGAGGCCCGACTGTCCTGCTCTGGAGGCAGTCGGGTCGCTTAGCTTTATACCCTCAGGCCTGGCAAAACATAACTACAGACAAGTGGGTAAAAAGCGTGGTTACCAGAGGTTACAATATACCATTTCTATCCTATCCCATTCCAAAGAAAAGACTCCCAGATGTACCGCCCCATCTGCGAGAGCCAGCAGCTATAGAAATTTCAAAGCTGCTAGAAAAAGAGTCATCCAACCAGTCCCAGCGGACCAAAGAGGATTCGAACTTACTCAAGGTTCTTTTAGTTCCAAAGAAAACAGGGGACTGGAGGCCCATTCTGGACCTAAGCGACCTCAATACCTTCGTCAAGAAAGAAAAGTTCCGAATGGTCACGCTTCAATCGATCCTTCCATTCTTACAGAAGGACGACTGGATGTGCTCAATAGATCTGAAGGATGCATACTACCACATCAAAATGGCCAGGGCATCCAGAGATCATTTGCGCTTCCGGCTGGGTGCCAGTCACTTTCAGTTTTGAGCCCTGCCCTTTGGTCTGACCTCAGCCCCCAGGGTCTTCACCAAATGCATGGCAGTGGTAGCGTCTCACTTGAGACGCCTAGGATTCCAGGTGTTTCCGTATCTGGACGACTGGCTCCTTTCTGCCACCACCCAGCGTCAACTAGTACAGGCCAGAGACTACACTCTTCAACTGTGTATTCACCTAGGAATTTCCGTAAACTTCGGAAAATCCTTACTACAGCCATCACAGCGTATCTTATTCATAGGAGTGGAATTAGATACACATCAGTTAATTCTAAGGCTTCCTCCAGAAAGGATACTTTCACTTCAGACTCACATACGTCTTCTTCTTTTGTCCAGGAAATCCCCAGCAAAACTGGTACTGAAGGTTTTGGGACTCATGTCAGCTTCTCTTATTGCAATACCCTTGGGAAGACTGCACATGAGAGTCCTACAATGGCTACTGTTTGCACAATGGTCATTCCAACAACTACCTCTAACACACGAGATTCTTATAACGAACACATGCAAAACACACCTAAACTGGTGGCTTCAGACTTGCAACCTTTCCAAGGGGAGACCATTTGTGCTACCCACGCCGACAGCTACGGTGACCACGGACGCTTCCCTGATAGGGTGGGGGGGCATCTTTCAGGGACAGACAGTCCAAGGCGAATGGACCAATTTAGAGTACAATCTGCACATCAATGTTCTAGAGTTGAGGGCAGTGTTTCTAGCGTTGCAACACTTTTCTCCCCTTCTTCCTCTGGGAACTATTGCAGTTCAGACGGACAACATGTCGGTAGTCTGGTACATAAACAAGCAAGGGGGGAACCAAGTCCTATCAGCTATGCAGAGAGGCCATGAGAATTTGGCAATGGGCGGAGTCCATGGGTCACTTTCTTATAGCAACGCACATCCCGGGGTCATCCAACGTCATAGCCGACAGGCTGAGCAGAGCAATACTGTTACCGCACGAGTGGTCCCTAAAACAGTCAGTTGCGAAAAAGATTTTTCGCACGTGGGGCCAGCCTTCCTGCGATCTGTTTGCGTCTCCAATGAACGCCAAATGCAGGAGCTACTTTGCCCTATTACCCCCTCCAGGGGAAGTCCCCAGGGACGCACTGATTCACGATTGGCCCCCGGGTCTCCTGTACGCATTTCCTCCCTTCCCCCTGATCTCAAAATTTCTCCAGAAAGCCAACAACCTACACAGGACAATAATCCTCATTGCCCCATTCTGGTCTCGTCAAATTTGGTTCCCCTTCCTCATGACACACTGCATTCGGGGACCCTGGATCCTGGACCCAGAGCCAGATCTATTGACTCACTCGTCAGGGGCTCCCCACCCCTCGCTCTTGTCCCTCCATCTAGCAGCTTGGCTGCTCCAATTCCCAACTTAGCCAGGTCTGATCTTCTTTCACCTGCAGTTCAGAATATATTAGTGGCTTCTCATAAAGCTTCCACTACTAAAACATATACTAGTAAATGGAAGCGCTTTGTATTCTGGGCAATACACAGCAAGTGGACCCTGTTATAGCTCCTTTGAATAAAATATTAGAGTTTTTAACAGAATTGTTCCATCAGGGTGCTTCTCCTGCCACATTAAGAGTTCAATTGGCTGCCATTTCTAATTTCCATGTGGAAGAATGTGGGGCTCCTGTTATGGCCCATAGACTTTGTAAAGCCTTTTTAAAAGGGGCTTTTCATATTAGACCACCAATTAGATCTCCTACGTCACCTTGGAGTCTAAACTTATTATTATCTAAGTTGATGCTGCCCCCCTTTGAACCAGCCTCCTCTTGCCCATTGAAATTTTTGTCGTGGAAGACTCTCTCTTTGGTAGCCATTACATCCGCTAGGCGAGTATCTGAACTTCAAGCTCTCTCCATTAAACACCCTTATTTGATCTTTCACTCTGACAGAGTTTCTCTTCGCACTAATTCATCCTTCCTTTCTAAAGTTTGTTCTATTAACAATATTAATCAGTCCATTGAATTACCCACTTTCTTCAAGAATCACTCCAATAAAATGGAGTATATGTTGCACAAATTAGATGTCCACAGACAACTAAGGTTTTACTTGGATAGAACAAAAGATCACAGGAAATCTGATCAACTTTTGTAGCCTTTGCTGATAACAGAAAAGGAGTAGCAGTTACTAAAAGAACTCTTTCTAAGTGGTTAACTGATTGTATCATCTATGTCTATGATTCTTCAGATCAAACTCTTTTGCACAAACCCAAAGGACATTCCACAAGGTCAGTGTCTACATCCTGGCTCATGCAGCTCGCCTACCACTAGACGCTATTTGTGCGGCTGCTACTTGGTCTAAACCACATACATTCATTTCTCATTATAAGGTAGACAAGGTTTCTAGGGACAGGGCAACCTTTGGTTCCACTGTGCTCAAAAACGTCCTTCCGTGAGTTCCTCAGGAACAAGGAGCTAGGGACGCTACCCATGTGTAAGAACAAACGGCGAGATTGAACACTATCACATATAGAAGTTATGTCCTTACCATAACGTTCCATGTGGAGTGTTCATCTCGCCTTTGTTCTTACATTCCCACCCTCCCACCCTTAGGAAGAACGTTCAGTTTGGTGCCTGGTCTGGGGCATTCTGCTTCTGCATTGCAGTTGTTGTATATATAGTTGACATGTATATATATATATATATATATATATATGTATATATATAGACTCTTAGTTTCTGTGCATATGTGATATTGGCATGAGTGTTTCTCTCTCTGACTGCTGGTTTGCTTGCAAACTAGATCTGAGGTAAAGGCAGAGGGGGATTGTGGGTATTAGGTTGTCTCGAGCTTCTTCTCGATGCAGAGCTTGCAAGCGGCCGACACGGAGCCGAGGATCGGCTCCGAACCCATGTGTAAGAACAAAGGCGAGATGAACACTCCACATGGAACGTTATGGTAAGGACATAACTTCTATTTCTCCTCTCTCTGTTTTTAATGTCGTCTACTTTATTTATCAGCCAGTTATTTTGTTGCAGTATGGTCTCACAGTGGGATTCATCTTCCTTAAGCCTTTTATCTATGTCATTCAGTGAAGTTTCAATATTCAGAATTGTGGATTGTTGCTGCTGGAGGATTTCCTTCAGAACATTAGTTTGTTGTTGACGTTCATCTTTAAAGTTTCAAGATTGTCAGTAAATCTATCCATTTTTAAAGACAGTTCCTGGAGAGTGGTAGATATAGCCTGGATCTCCTTCCTTAATGTGGAATCAGCATTTGAAGATTTTGAGTCGCTCATCTCTGTTTAGTTGTATAATCCTTAGTTTTGACAGGGATTTTTTTAAGAAAAGGCTCCAAAGCTGAGAATCTAGTAAATTATAGATTCCCAAATAGATTGTATAACTTTAAGGAGCTGGTAATAGAATTTTAAATAATAATTTTCCTGTTTCTTAGTAACTGATATGGAACTCAAGAAAAAAGCTGTTACCAGTTGGCCATCTAGGCTCCGCCCCCTGTGGTCAGGACTTTTGATAAAATAAATGACATTTTTTTCAGCCTAGGGCTATTTTATGCTGTGTGTCTAAGGGAGTGGTTTATTGTCTCTCATACACTTGTGGTGTCTTCTGTATAGGAGAAACCAAAAGAATTTTTAAAGTCAGAGTACAAGAGCATGTTAGAGACATTAAGAATCAACATTTGGATAGCCCTGTGACATCACATTTTCATGCAGTACACTTGGGGTCTTGTACCAGTTTAAAAGCATGTATTTTAGAACAAGTTTTGATTAAGGATGATGTTGCACTTAAAAACAAACTGTTATATAAAGAAACAGTCTGTATTCTAAAGGTTGGCACTTTGGTGCCTCATGGTGGTTTAAACAAAGAACTTGAGTGTAAGGCTTTTCTGCATTAAGTCTTAATTATTAGTTTGTGTTTAATTGCTTTATTTAATTAACAATGTGATATTTGTTATTTAAATATAGCTTGTGCTACTGTGATGTTAACTCTGTGAAAGGCTTGCTAGCAGAGGCGCTGGAGTATTAAACAATTTTGGATTTTATGCTTCTTCGGTTGGTGTTCTTCGCTTTCTCTGGAGTTTTTTTATTTTTTATTTTGTTGTTTTATTTTGTTGTTTAGTGAATATGGCCCTTTCTGTATGTACCTGACCTGGCAAATGGAATGTCCACAGGGATTCCTCACAAAAACAGTACAGGGCATAAGCACAATGTCTTGTGCAGATCACCTCAAAGCCCTGTTTTTTTTTTACAGATTGCTGAGAGGCAATTTATGCCTGGCATAAAAGGCATCCTTGTATCCCACTCTGTTGGACCTTTTGCATATCTGCAACATGAACAGCAAAAGAACTACTAAATCTAGGGATTTAAACTTTGCCTAACACTTAACTATGTGTCCCCGAGAATCCCTATTCTCTGGAATAAGCTTCCAACCCATGTGAAGCAGAGCCATTCCCTGACAATATTGAAGCACAACCCAGACCATTGGATAGGAAACTGGAAATTCACCTCTGATCTAACACCTGTGTCTCTGATGGACCAAGGCAGCCATTAAATCATGCCCTAACATACACCCCTTAAAATAACCTTTAGGCACGATAACTTGTGACATGCATTTAGGTTGCATAGCTAGGCTTATAAAGGCTCCAGTGGTTGTTGTTGTGTCTTTTGACTTTTCCCGGTTAGGGGTTGCCACAGCGGAACTCCGGTCCGCTAATGATTGGTAGTTGATTTTTACGTGCCGAGTTACCAGCCCTGATGCACAACCTTCAACAAAGGTACGCCCATTCACCCATTCACGCATGTCTCCACGCAGAAGACGCTCTAGCTGAGAATCGAACCGGACAGCGTCTTACTGTGAGGTGACAACGCTACCGCAGCACCACCACTATTATACACATATGAACCCATGAAGCCAAGTTGTATTTGTTAAAAGCAGATCCTGCATCCTGAACTTTGTTAGCTTTTTTTGATTAATCATAACAGGCTACATATCACTTGAATGGAGTACTACAATGATTATCCCTCTTTCCAATGGTGGACCATCAACCAACCCCAGAAACTATAAACATATTAGTCTGACAATTCTAATATACAAAGTCATGGAATTAATTATCATGGAAATGATCAGTAAAGACATTGGCAACCTAAAGACACTGGATCTGCCCCAGTTTGATTTTGTCAAAGGAAGGCCATGCCGACATAACCTGGTAGACTTCTCTGAGAGGGTCACCAAAGCAGTGGTTGAGGGGAAATGGTGTATACCACCTACCTAGACCTGGCTAAGGTGTTCATTACAACACTCTACTCAAATATTGTTGACAAACTCCCCAAACTAGGCATAAATCCCTACATAGCTCACTGGATTGCCAGCTGGCTCACAGGTATAAACCAGGAAGTCAGGACTGGTGACACCACCTCTAACAAGAGACTGGTAATCAGCGGAGTACCTCAGAGATAAGTTCTGGGCCCACTCCTGTTTGGCATCTACTTCTTGGAGGTCAAGGCTAATGTCAAGGGGGTTGTGGCTCACCAGACTGGTAGATGACTGCAGATTGTGAGCTATCATAGACTCCCCCATGACACCAACATTTGCAAGAGGATTTAAGACAGACCAATGACTGGTACCAAAGCCACAGATTAAAGCTGAATGCCAAGATCTGCTTTATAGTGGCTTTTGGGAAAACATCCACCCAGATTAATTACTCCATTGATAAAACACCCATAAGAGTTGACCTGGTAGTTAGGGATCTGGAAGCATATGTAGACAGCAATCTGGCCTTTGACCATCACATAGCCATGGTAGTGTGAAAATCATTTTATGTTGCCCAACGTATATGTAATGGTGTGTCATCCAAGTCCAAAGACATTAGGTATCACTTTGTTTAGCCCTTATCAGACCCATCATTGTGTACAATACCCTCTTCAGTATGTACCTGACCAGGAATGTGCAACAGCTGGAAAGCCCTCAGATTTTCCTCACCAAGAGTATCCTGGGTAATAACACATTGTCCTAGACAAATTACCTCAAACTCTATCTCTATACTCAGTCTTCTACAGGTTACTGAGAGGCAGTCTATGCCTGGAATATAAGGCATTGTCAGATTCAGCCCTGATGGACCTTTTACACATCTGAAAAATTAATAGTACCAGAAACACTAGATTGAAGGATTTAAGCTTTGCTTTTGACATAAATAGAACATGCTGGTTAGACAGATATGTTTCTCAAAGGATCCCCATGCTATGGATGTAGGCTTACCATCCATGTGAAGCAGAGTCCATCTTTAATCCTATTCAAATGTAACTTTGACCATTGGATGTGAAATTGAAAATTCACTGCCAGTCTGGCCCCCATATCTATGGTAGACAAAGGCCAACAGTAAGTATTCCCTGACTAACATACTCCCCATTTAGGAACCTCCTAGCTAATATACCTCCCCAAATAGATGCCCATGTTTCATGGGGACATAATTGGCTTGTGTTGCACAGCTAGGCTTATAAAGGCCCTGGTGGTCATTAGCCCAGTATATACATATGAACCAATGAAGTTACATATCCTAGAGAATCACTGTATTATGGAATAGACTTCCTTTGGATGTAAAGCAGAATACCTCCCTTACCCTCCTAAACCATATAACCTGGATGAATGGATAGGCAATTGAAACTACAAGACATCCTTGGACCTTGGGTTTGGCCTTCAAGCCCCAGTGGAAGGGTTAGAAGCTAGACACAAACTAGTCATGAAAATGAGTACCTATGATCTGGTATATTGTAGCTAGGCTATGAATGGTCATCTCGATCAACAGGCTAGTATTGATCTATGAACCTATAAGGACATTTCCCATTAATTTTTGGGAAATGCACCCAGTACCTCAAATATCATTAGCAATCTCTTAGTTCCTAAGGCAGTAAAGATAGATCTGGTCTGTATTAGAGCATCGGATGTTCTAAATATCGAACGCTCTAACGTGTGAAAACGCAGGACCTCTAAATCGTTATTGTGAGGGGCTGTGCCCCACACCCCCCCCCCTGCTAAATGTATATTCCAACTCCGAGATTGCACTACTACTGCGAGGAAAGGGCAAATGTTCCAATCTTCACTGTACTGCAATCTCAAAAAAATCACTTTGAGGTCCTGCATTTTCGATCTTTAGAGCTTTCAATATTTAGAACATTCAATGTTCTAATATAGACCCTATAGATCTACTGACACATACCCACTCAAAAAGAAGGAATTATATAAGACACTACTATATGAGTCCATAAGAATTCAGCAAAGAACATATACCCTTTCATGCCAGGCCTCACGACCCTCTTTTGCAATCCATCTGTAAGAACAGGGAGTAGGCTAGTAAGAATTTATGAGGTGTATCGAAGAATGTCAGTGCATGACAGTTTTTTCAATGACCTCACCGAGTTACATAACTTTATTAATCCCTGTAAATCTGCAAAGGAAGTAAAGCATTTTCCCCTTGATGTTGAACAGAAAAAATATCTTCCTTCTTTTTTTTAAAAGGGCAGGCAGTTGGAAATGGTGATGTCATTTGCTTTCTAAACTAGATGGATACGCGTACATCTGCATACAGTAGCATACACATCTGTTGCACTCTGTAATCTAATACATGTTTGATCTTTAAATGTGTATTGCATTTTCCCCGGTGTCAAACACTTTTAATATGCCACTTAGTGGAAGTGAAAACTGGATTATTTTTTTCCCTTCAGCAGTCTTAGAGTTAAGAAATTCATACTTCCATTTTGTTGAATATGTGGAAAAATAAAGCATAACAATTAAATAGAAAAGTTACATGTTTTTTGGAAATCTCTCATATTTATTTTAATTCCTTTAATTTTTGTGACTTGTGTACTACAGCTTTTCTTTACAGAGTTTAAAATATCATGTGAAATGTAATGCTTAAAAAACCCTGTTGATGTATTGGGTGCCTTTGACACATAACGGAGTGTTAATCCTGGAAGGCATTCTGAAGGCCTTTGTTTATCACTAGACCAGTCATATTTCTGTTTGGAAAATGGAACATTTACTTAAGCAACTCAGCAAATGCTACTCATCAGTAATCTGGAAGAAAAAAAATCACACTGTAGTCATTGTTTGTATGGTCTTTACAGATTTATAATTTGGCTGAGATGGTGCGGTCAGATATGTGTGGGCACACAGACCTGTGTGTTCTTGTTCCTGACATACCCTCTTGCCAGCTGCCCGCCCCCAGCTGTACAAAGTCCAAAAGATTACACGGAAATAGAGTAAACAGCCCAAGTCTTGTTCAATCGCTCTTAAAATTTCTTTCTTGTTTGAGGTGCTACTTGATTATGACACAAATCATTTATAGTACAGAACACAGGTTAATGTATTTCTCACCAGCACAACAAATTATTCAGGCACTGAAATTTCCTGCTGCATATACTGGTTACATTCATATTTTACCTCCTACAGAAGGAGAGATTTTTAGTTTTTAATTCAGGACAAGCACATGAGCAAACCTTCACAATTACGTGATGAATGATCAGTGAGACTTAGGGTCTCTATTCGAACATGTACGTTGCATGAAATGATTTATTTTTGACAAGTTGTATTCCATAATGTTTTAAGCTTAAGCCCACCCAGTGTGCAGGATGATTGCTGTGGTTTATTTTTCATTAGCATTTCTTTTACGTTGGGGAAAAATGCTTTCAACAATGTGACTCATTTGCCACAAACTGTGCCGGCAAGTTTGTCAACTTGGAACAAAAGCAGCTGCATTGCAAACTTCCTTGATGTGAAACAAACTTAAAATTAACAGCTCATCCTCATTCACAAATATGTAATAGCCTCCCTGTTATACTGCTGGTTACAGGCACACGTTCCTGCAAGGCAAGGCAGAATTGCCTGCATACAGTAAGCACTGAAGTTTTCCTTCTGACTGAATGTATTCATGTAATATAACTGGAAAAAGACAAACCTTATTGTTTTGTATGAATTCTACCTAACAAACAAAATAAGTTTATCAGCAAAATGGAGTGGTTCAGTTTCATTAGCAGAATAGTTTAAAGGCTGAACTTCTAAAAATATTTTAGCATCTTGACCCTTGTTAATATTGAGATAATGTTAACTGGCATTTGGAGTAAACAGTTACTCTCTCATAGTCTACACTTTGGTAACTGTTCTGTTGCTCCTGATACAGCCTTTTCCTTTATTTCATTTTATACGTCTAGTAAAATTCTGATCTTACCATAATAATCTAAAGACTAAGATGACTGCTATAAACACGGCATTAACAAAAGCCTTACTGTACATTCTAAATACACCCAAGGAATAAACTGTAATAGGAGAATGGAATAAATCCTTTTAATTGGCACATTCTACCAACGTAGAATTGTGCTTGTAAGTGTTACAGAGAAAATATTCCTTCAGCCTAAATGGCAGTGCTGTTAAGTAACAGCCATTCAAAGTGTGCTGTCAACTTGGGTGCACTTTGGATAACACAAGTGCATACATTCCAGGAGGGCAAATCATTTAGGAAGAATATTCATAATTTTATTATGGAATTTCTAGGACAAACTGCTTAGTACCAAAGGGGGTCTCAGTACAGTCATCAGATGAAAGAAATGTATTGGTATTTGTGGATGGGACAGGCACTAGTGGAAACTACTTTTGTAGAGTTAAGGGTCTTTCTTAGTCAGTGTCAACCATATTTCAGAATATCTTCAAATCTGTCTCATGATTGGGTAGCCTTGCTTTCTGTACCTGGACAAATGAACAATTCACCTGTCTGTACAAGTAGCAGTGTTTTGTCATCACTGGATGGAAGCAGGAATGAGACTGGGGTTTTGTAATATGACATTGTCCTGATAATGATAAGGGGTTATGAGACTTATGGGTCTGTAGTTTCTAAGATCTGTAGATGGCCCACCTTTGTGCAGAGGGAGGACTGTTGCTGTTCTCCATTCACAACACACAAAGCCTATTTTGGAGGCTATAGTTAAATAGCTGTTCCAGAGGGCCTGATAGGTCATGTTTCACACTATTTAAAAGGGATTCTGAGATACTGTCTGGGCCCATTGATGCAGTATTCTTGGCCTTAGAGAGAACATTATAGGACCTGGTCCCCAGTGATAGTAGGGGTGGTTATATTCAATGGCATTTTCTGAGGGAAGGTTGAGAGGGACAGGGGGGTAAAGTTGGAGATGAATTTGTTGGGCCAGTAGATTTGCTATATTTTCTGGCTTAGTATATGTGGCTCCACTAACAATGAAGTCTGCACAGAAATGTGCATTGCCTTTGAGGTTGCAGACATAGCAAAATAATGCCTTATAGTTGCCCTTGTCCTGGCAGGTCAAATTTACCTCAGTTTTGTCCTCTGAGTTGTTTGGTTAGTTTGATCAAAGTGCTTTTGTCCAACTGTGTGCTATACCTCCTAATTTTTGCCATGATTTTTTCCTTCTGTTATATAGTCTGTCAATGATATGATTCCACCAGGGAGGCTTGTTTTTTGAGTTAGTTATGTACTTCTTCCTGGTGGGTACAGCTACCGCTATGCAGCTATTAACATACTTGTGTAGGGTTTCTATGAACATTTCTGCTTAGGCAACAGTGTTTTCAGGGTATATGGGGGCTTGAAATTTTGCCAGGTTATCACTTAATAGTAGGAAGTTAGCCTTTGAGTAGTTCCTGAATATTCCAGGGTTAGCTAGGGTTGCAACTTTTATTTTACTTCAAAGCAGACCATTTTGTAGTCTGATCTTAACAGAGAACACATTAAAATAGTGCAGCACATTCCCATGTTAGTGAAGGCCAGATCCAGTATGTTTGCACATTTAATTGGTGTACTGACAATCTAGTTCAGGGAGTTTGTGTTTACAAAATCCAGGAATCTCTGTGCCTGTATGTCTGGTATCACATATGATTCCCAGTTAATAGTTATGTAATTAAAGTTGTCCATGAATATGGTATTAGGTAGGATGATGAGTGTTTTCAGTAAGTTTAAATACATGTCATGGGTTTCCTGCATCATAGAGGGAACCTATAACTTGCAAGGAAGTGGTATGGGATTTTGCCTATGATGATTTGAACATGCAGAAGCTCAAAGTACCAGCATTGAGGCATATTTATTTTTGATGTAAATGGAGACACATCCACTTTTAGTCCCCACCTGTGTAGTAGCTGGTCTAAATGTGAGAAAGGCCTTATAGCCTTGCTTCTATGTGGTTTTAAACCATGTCTCAGTGACGATGCACGTCAGTATTCTCTAGGTTGAGAAGAGCTTGCAGGGAGTGGAGTTTTTTTTTTTGTTTAGACTCCTAGCATTGAGCAGTAACACCTTTAGATTTTCTTGGTTTTGATTTGCTATGTCAGAAGTACTTTCAGCTTGGTATTGCCTAACAAAGGTTCTCTTGAGAGCAATGTTTCTGCTAACCTTCAAAAGCCTAAATAGGAGAGGTGCATATCATCCCTGGCAAAGCAACATGGTTTGTTGACCATCTCCTTCTATGCTGACAAATCTTGTACTCCCTTAGAATGACACCAGAAACTAATCCAATTGTTAAAGTTAGTCATCTTCTGCTCACATTGTGATCTCATCCTTTGAGAAGGTAAAATGCTGCTCACTACTAGGTTCATACCAACTTGGAAGACATATTTGGAGTGCTCCAATATATACTTCTTCATATAGTTTAGGTCATTTACACCCACATGGACTATGAGTGAGTCATACTGGTACTTGTCGTCCAGTGCATCCATAATGTGGTGGATCCTGGCCCTTGATGAGCAACAGACTGTGACATTCTCCTTATTTGTCCTAGCAAGAGGGATATCAGTATGTTTTACAATGGAGTCTCCAATTACCAGAATTTTTGATTGTGTGGTGGCTTGCCTTATGTGCTTAGAAGTAAAGGCCCCATGAAATGTGACTATATGTGTTCATTGGGTGTTGTTTTGAAAGTGTGTATTTGGGGCTGATGAGGGTATTTGTTATGTGTACTCATAGCCGGCCTTAGGTATAGGCCAACTAGGCAGTCGCCTAGGGCACTGCTCTAATAGGGGCACTTTTCCAGTATTTATTTGGTGTAAGTAGACCAAGATGGGGGCACTGGGGAGTGTAGTGGGGGGTGCCATGGAGCCCTTTTGCCTAGGGCACCAGTTGAACTAAGGCCACTCCTGTGTGTACTTCCTCTAGGAGGTCTTTGGGGTTTAGAAAGGTTACATTTAAGTGCTTCAGCATATATGTCTGCTTTGAACTGTATGTGATGAGTGCAGGTTGTGTACTACTGACAACCTGATTGACATTAGGAGTGCTGTTATGTGAGAGCTTTGCCTCCAGTGACATTGTGTCAAGCCATCTCTCACATACCATATTAGATTGTTTTAGAATTAATTGGCTGTTAGTAAACATGAGGTAATATCTACATTGTCTTGGGATGCCTATATCATTTAAGCTGGTAAAGGAGATAATGGGAAAGTTCATATCTGTGGCAACAGGCTATTTTTATTGTTTAGACAGTTGCAGTAAAAATGTAATGTTAAGATTATCTGGTTTGCAACTATGGAGGCAATGCTTGTCATTGCAAACTAGTTACCCTGTGTGCAACTGGATATTGGTGGAATTTCAAGCGTGCCTTTACATGAAAGATGTGAACTCATGGCATTTGCATCTATACAGGGCAGTGCCAAACACCTGAGGAGAAACTAATAAGTAGACCCTGATGATTTATGGATGAAGTATTTAGGGAGATATTATGAAGTTAGGTTAGACAGCAGCTAATCAAGCAGTACTTAGTGAAAATAAAGAATTTGCTTTGTCAAGAATGATGAAAAGAGGGGATTTGCTGGAATGACTACTGCCTAGCTACTGCTAGTGCTGGTCTTTGCATAACTTCACTCTACTGGTATACAGTGCCCCTTTGCTTTTTCTCTAACCAGAAGTAAAACATAGCACCAATCCTAAGATGAGAAGCAGGCCACAGGCCCTTTGCTGATCAACAGACTTTTCTCAGATGATACAAGGGTCTGTAAGCTTGTTGTAGTCTTTTTCTGGTAGATGCCTTGAATAGCAACCAGTCCAATTAGGAAGGTTCAACAAAGGCAATCACTGCCCAATTAGAAACAGTCAAGAATCAGTACACTCTGCTCCTTCTCTCACCAGAAGGAAAATATAAGCACAAATTCCAAGCTGGCACCTTTGAAGCAGTTATTAAGCTTTCTCGCGATCAGCAGTCTCCAGAAAATAATGTCCCTATGCACCTTCTCTCACTATGACCAAAACAGAAGCACTAATCCCTAGATGACTACTGAGAGGCAAAATGTGGGCTCTCCAGTAATATGTGATCTTGGACTAGATGCTGCAGATTTTAAAGGTTAAGATGGAAAAAATTAAGAGTTGCAGTGTACATTAAGCAGTTATGAAAAAGGGGGTAATATAAGCATTAGCTATGTAAATGAAGAGCCACTAATATTAAAAGAGCAAGATGGATTGGAAGGGGGTGGGTACTTTGTATTATGGCAGTATGGAATACAGTGGGATGGCCACTAAATTTAAATAGCTGAAAATGACTGATTTCACAAAATGATAATTGTGGGCTTACTTGCAATAGCCAATGAAAGAGGAGAGGGAAGGACTAGGTGGTCAAATTAACATAATTGGCAGGCAACTAGAAAGGCAGTTGAGTTTAAAAAACATAACAGCACCAAGGTGGCGGAAAAGCAATGTCTGTGTGACTCACAAGAGACACAGCTGTGGTCTCTTTCCTAGTTTAAATATGCAGTTAAAAGCAGAATGCAAGTAAATATCTGCATTGGTAAATAGAGTATTGAATTAACTTTCAATCTAGCTTGTGTATCTGCATATATGAGGGTCAACATCAGAAGAGACTCCATGGAAAACCATATGCCTTTAGCACTTCCCATATAGAAGCCCTCTTAAAAACTTTCTTGGCATCTAAATTAGCTACCAACAAGGGTCTGTGAGAGGTTGAGAAATGTTCTATAACCATCTGTGCTCTGATGATATTCTCAAAATTAATCCATTACTTGAAGTATTCCTCCTCCCCTACCCTCTTTCTCCTTTTTACCCACTCCCTCTCCTTCCTCTATCCCAACCCCCCCTGCTCCTAATTTTTTTCTACCTCCTTCTTCAGTAATACTCTCTACTTCTTCTAACAACTTTCACATTTGCCTCTCCTGAACTTACCCTGCCTCCCCCACAACTTTTTCCCAAATTTAACTATGCTGCAATTGCAATCCTGCCTGTCTGCCAGTCCTACCTTTCCTCTTTCACCTATTCCTTAACATCCAACTACATTTCAGCTGCATGTTTTTGTAAAATATTTAATTGAGCCTCTTTAAGAATGTTTAATAATAATGTATATGCACACTTTTTGTTTTTGTCTGTATCTGTATTGTTTTTCCTATTTTATGCATATGTAATTCACTTTTGTTACTAATTGTAAACATTGTAACTTGGAGCTTTTCTCCTTGGGTCTCTGCTGAAAAAGGGCACCTGCTCAGCTAGACTAACCTGGTTAACAAATGCCAATTAAATAAATAAATAAAGAAATTATACCATAAAAACATTCTAACCCAGATGAATCAGTCTAGGAAGATTCCTGGCCAGCCTATTAGCTAAAATAGCTGTAAACAGTTTATAATCATGATTTAAGATATTTATAGGTGTGTAAGATGATGGGAGGCCAGGATCCTTACCTGGTTTGCATATTAAGACCAAAACTGCCTCCATCCAGGAGAGGAGTGGTGTGTGGTCTGCTAAACCATGTAAAATACTATTAACCAATATGGTGAATTTATTATGGAAATTGTCTCCGGCCTTTAAATAAATTTCTATGGGCAAGCCATCTGTTTTTGGAGTTTTGCCTATAGCCTGAGGAGTAATTGTGGCAGCAAAATTAATTATATACTTTTGGGTCAAAACAGGTAAAGGCAATGAATGTACTTATGTCAGCTAACAAAGCAAGGGATTCTGCTTCATCTGAGTATAAATCAGCAAAGTATTTACTAAAACTATAACCGATAGCTTGATGGGAGGTATGCCATTTACCCATTCTAGGGTCTCTTATAGGTTTATGGGTGAATACTAGGCTAATTGCCCTGAAGGATCATTTCAAGTTTAGCCACTAACCTGAGGAAAAATCAGTCCCTGTACCTTATGTTCATGAAGTGAAGATCTTAACCATTATGCCAAACCCACCCTCCAAATTTATGAATTCATAAGTACATAGGTAATTACTAGGTTAGCTTTTTCTTAATAGGCCAGTCTAAGCCTAGCCAATTTCTTTCCCCAAGATGAGAATCAAACAATGTACCTTGTGTCTGTGAGTTAAACACCTTAGCCATTATAGCAGGTCAAAATAAGTCAGTTGATGCCACTTAACAATGGAGGTGAAGGAGAAAATATTTGCTACTCATTGAGGACAAATCTGAATTCTGAGTTGCAAAGCTGACTGTGCCCACAATGTTTCTAACTCAAAATATTGATCTAGCTCTTTTCCGAGGTTTCTCATTTGAGAATTGGCATTGGCAGTATTTATATATACTCTCTTCTTGAGCTGCTAATAACTTATCTTGCAGGATTGAACTGGTATGTGATTTATAATTTTTGCTAAAGAAGCTTTGGAATTATTATCTAATCCCATTTTGCCATTATCCAAAGCACCCAGGCCTTGCAAGGAGCTAAATTTCTTTCTCAGCATATCATCACTTGCCTCCCCCCACACAAAGTACAGTTAAGCCTCCAATGTGTATTCAAGGTTAAATCAGGAATTTTAACTGTAATTTTATAGACACATGGCCTGAGAGAAATATTGGAGTAACTGCCATAGATTCGGGTAAATAGAACTGCTCCTTTAGAACAAAAATCTTACTTATTCTAGAAAATTAACAGAATCTATGACAGTAACAAGTCTAAGTGCTGACTGGTAATCCCAATCATGTGTGGGTTTCATACATTCTAAATAATTTGGAGAGTTTGCCCAGTCGTTTTCCCCAATTTGACATACCTCTCAGATGTGCACCAGATGAATCCTCATTCAGGGAGAGTGTCAAATTCCAGTCACCATCCCACAGGGTTAACCAATTTAGCCAGTGAGGAACTTGAAATCCCTTGAGAAAGATATACACTAAACAGTGTTAAAATCATTACACAGTATAGTCCTATAAACTAAAACATACCTACCCTCTTTATCAGCCAATATAGCTATTGCTTGGAACATAATGTCTCACCTCCAAAGTAATGTTTATGCTCTTTTTCTGCCCCCTGAATTAGATGAGTAATGGCCTTGGTTATAGAACCCCTTTGACAACTTCCTATGCTCAACATTGGTGAGATGTGCTTCTTGTAACATCAAAAAATGGGTTCTGAGATAAACTATCAAATGAAAATTTTCCTTCTTCTTCATAAAGCTAACTAGTCCATTTACATTCCATACTAATACCATAAGATCCATTAATATTTTGAATAGGCAAAGCACAGGTCCCACATGTGAGGATATTTTAATACAGGGCAAAGCAACAAATAATTTCTAATTCTGGGTTTATTACATGCCATACTACAATGTATAAAAGCATAACTAAAGCAATAATTGTTAATACCAGCAATATATAACCTATTAGTAATTAAAAAACAACCGTTTACAGGAGCAATGTTATTGCCAACAGTCCATAACAGCATAATGAGTAAACAGTGAGCCATAGACAACTGAAAACGGTTCTGTATTAGATCACCGAACACTTAAAAAAGCGAACAGTGATTAATTGACCCTATGTAAGCAAAAGCTTACAATGTCGAACTGTCAGAACAACGATTGTTTTCCAAGGGAAAAAATCACTGTTCCAACAAAAAAATAAATAAAAAACAAAACACTTTTAACATTACATTAAGTGGGGGCTTTGCACCCACACCCCCCCACTTAAATATACCAACTCCGAGATCGCACTACAGTGCCAAAAATGGCAAAGTAACGAAGCGGCCAAGCAAATTATTTCCCAGGGAAAGAATTTGCTTAAAAGCCACTTTGAAATTTTGCTGTTTCAGTCTTTTAATTTCAACCAAGATGCATTTGAAAGAATGCGTCTTCGGTCTTCTAATAGGAACCTCTGAAAACCACCCCCTGAAGTTAATTTATTTATGTTTGATGACCGGGGTAGTCCACTGGGCCATAAAGAACCCATTTTCAGTGGAGGCCCGGGGAGAAAAGCTCCAAGAATTACAGCTACAATGAATTACAGTTACAATGATTAAATGTTGCAAAAACAAAACACACAATAGTATGTACAGAAAAGTTAAAAAAAAAAAAAAAAATAGAAAAAAACATATTTACATAAGACTAAACAATTTGTCATAAGATCATAGAGTACATATTGACAATGGCTACTAGCCCTTGTCAGCTAGGAAGACTGAACATTTACAGAATACATAAATATTATGTCAGAGAACTTAGCAAGGAAATTTGTAAAGCATGCTGTGAAGTGAGCTGAATTCTGTCACTTCTGATCTATCAGACGAGTTTACTTATTAATTAACAAAACAATTCTTTCTCTGCCCATCTCTCCTCCCTATACTCACATTTGAAAACCAACTTCTATATTTCTTGGATAATAGTCAGAGATCTTACCCTTGACATAACTGTTTAAAATACCTAAACATTTTCACTGAAAGAATATTTACTTCTTTATCATCCAAGTTATAATTGTTAACCCCCTTTGGAGAAAAAAAGAGAGTACCTCTTAGGTAATTTGCTTAAGTGCAAGTAAATTTGCTTAAGTGCAAGTGAATCACACTCTTCTATTCCTGAGAGCTGTTGTTGAGATGCTAGTGCTGCTTTAAACATGGCTTGCCTTTTTCTAGCAGCTTCTTGTGAAACAAAGGAAAGGGGTCTAATGATTTTTTCATAGGAGGTTTCCCTCCTGCAGATAAAGGGGTTTGCATCGATGGCGAGCCTTTCAGAGGCAGTTACTTTAAAATCACATTTTCAAACACCATGAAGGATACTGTACCACCTGGGAGGGCCACTTTCAATGTTGAAAGATAATAGAGCTTGTATTTGCATCTCTTCACTTTACTTATGCACATACCTGGGTGAAATTCCATTCTGCAAATCTTCATGGTTTGAAATAGTCCTGCTCCACATACACCTGTTTGCCTTCCACAGTTAACACTTTTCCTATCACCTGAGTATTTGTAAAATGCTTCCTTAGTTACAAGGCATGAGAAACAGACCATAATCATGCTGGAGTATGACCATTCTCTGGTGTAGGAGCAGCAACACAGTGTGCATTTTGTAGTTGAAGTTCTTCCTTTGTCTGCCCAATCCTTTTCATAAAAAAATTAATCTTGCACAAAGTCTATACCTTTAGTACCTCCACTCATTCTGGCATTCCCATTATTCTCAGGTTATTGCATCTGCCCAGTGGTGTAACTAAGGGGAGGAACAGGGGCAGTCCACACTGGATGGCACTTATTAGGGGTGGCAGACTTCAAAAGGACTAATTAATTAATTAAAAAAAAAACACTTCATAACACCAGACTGGTGGCACACTTCAGTACAATGTTTATGTGGAGGGGTAGCACAAGGTTGACACTAGGATCTAGGGGAAAAATGTGTCCTCTCCTTTAAGCAAAGCCATACATGCGTTGCACGCACACTAATGTGGATGTAAACCTGTTTCGGACTGTCGCATGCAATTTAAAATAGCCGTTCCATCTGAGACTGAGAGAGAAGGTAAGTAAATAAATTGTGAAATTGTGTGTGCATGTGTGTATGTGTGTGTGTCTGTTTGTCCGTCCATATATAATTTACACTAGTGGTTACATTCATTTCTGAATAACAGAGAAAGTTGTGTGTGTGTGTGTGTGTGTGTGTGTGTGTGTGTGTGTGTGTGTGTGTGTGTGTGTGTGTGTGTGTGTGTATATATATATATATATATATATATATATATATATATATATATATATATATATATATATACATGTGCGTATGTAATTTTTTGCTTTTTTGGCTTTTTCCAGCTACTCCTTTACTTTTTCTTTCAAAGTAAAATAACCTTTTATCAGATTTTGTTTGGCTGACCTGTATGCATGGAAGATTTTGTTGTCAGACCTCGGCTCTGGATTTAGCCACAACTTATAATATTTCTCTATATTATGGTCACTGCACCTTCTGTATTAGTCAGTGCATTTATCTCTTGTTTTTGTATTTTATTGAGATGTTTAGTCTTTTGCCTTATCTACATTTTTGTTTCAATTTTTGCTGTCCCTATCATCATTCTCTGAGTTGTTAGTATTGCACATTCTCTATTCCTTGCAGATGCTTTTCTGTTTTCAGCCTATAGTCTACATTTCACCTCGTCATTATTGCTTTGCTCCTGCATACCTTTGCAAAGTAATTGCATTTTTGCACTTTCTATTCTCATTATCCAATGAGAAGTCCCCGCCCCTTATGTAAATATTGTCCACCACAACTGTTACCATATCGATTGCATCTCTTTCTGCTCTCTGTTGTATTAATAATATAACTTTATGTCTCTTTCTTTTACTTTACTTTGCATCTTCATTATTTATTTTCTTTTTAATTATCTTGTAGTATTTTTGCATACCTTAGTCTCCTTTATTTGGATTTATTTTATGTCACAGGACCTAGCAAATTCTAATACCTTGTCTAGCATCCCTTCTGGCTCAGACAGCACTTTTCTGCTTATACTTCTACTGTTTCAAAGGTATATTATTTATGTTTTGATTTCTTTATTGTAAGCCACTCATATTTTCTAGCAGTTTACTCAGCCCTGTGTAAACTATCTCCTGTGCATCCATTTTCTTTTTGCCTGGCAGTACTGAATTTTTCATATTCTGCACTCTTCTTTAGCTCAGTATGACTTGTCACTTATCTAGCAAATATTTGAACCTGACATTTTGTCCTGCTACTGCTGCATATATTTGTTCTCCTACCTTATGTGAAAGCAAGGTTTTTAATATGTCTTCAATAGGAACATTTATATCTATAATATAATTATTGAATCTGACTACCAGTACCTACTTCTTCCATTGTGAATTGAAATTATTTGTTTTATAGTCTGTCACATATTGACAGGCTAGAGATCTGTGCGGACATCTTTCTCATTATTTGCATTCTTCAGCTTTATACCTTTTCAGCAACTATTCTTGTGATTTTTTTTTTCTTTTGACCAACCCGTCTTTTTAATAGTTTCTTATGAAAATGTGCAGAAATGCCATTTAACATTGTTGTTCTCACTTGCAGTTTTTTCCCTTTCTGTAGCTGTGAACAAATGTCCTTGTAACACTTTAAAACAATAAAACAAATATTACCCAAATTAAAATTATTTTGATTGACTAAGATTAATTTCCAATCACCAGTTTTCATACTGGACTAACTCAGGTCTAACTCACTGTATTAGGGATGTCTGAGCAACTCCCCACATGTAGATATTTGAATAAATGAATGTACACATTAGGGGGGGGGGTTGCACAGAAGGGACGGGCTTTTTGAAGAAACATAAAGAGCACATGTGGCAGGAACAGATCAAGGTCCACTTTAATGTCTTAATCACCTAATTCTGTTTTCATAGCACTGGCTCAAAAGCACATAGAAACTAACTGAAAAGCACAGAATATTAATATTTCAAATCTGCTTTGGATGAGATGCCTATAAACTATGAACCTGTTGTCAGTTTATTTATTCCCTATTGCAATATTAGCAGGTTATAATTTGTTTAATGTAACACAGGCAATTTATTTTTCAAGTGCAACACACACTTTATTTGTAGACGAAACCATGAAATATAAAGTCGTTTGCTAGCAACAACCTCTTCATTAGTTACAGATCTCTTTAATGTGGAATTATTTAGATGATTTTTCCTTCTGCCGAGATTGTGCTTATTTACTGAGATTGGTGGCATACCTCTCAACTGTTCAGATTTTCACAGAATGTCCACAGTTTTGGTCTGTTATTCATAAAATTGTGGTTTTCTGGCAAATTAGTGGCAAATCATTAAGGACTAAAGTTATAAAATAATGACAGACATTTGAGTTACAGACATCATACCCTTCAGAAAATTCATGCTAATGCAAAACCTGTTATTCTATCTACTTTCTAAGTTTGTAAGCAGTATTTAAAACTTCTCCCTATTTTCATATATCACAATTTTATGTATGGTTTTATCCAAATTTCTTGCTCTAATAGTTTGAGAGGTATGTGTGGATTGTGATGACAGAAGTTTGAGTAGACTTTTATGATGGAAGTATTTTGAAATGGGCAGTTTTGTCATTATTAGTTCATACATTTTGTTTAATTTGTTACTGAAAAAATGTGCAAAACAATACATTTAAAACACTCTGTAACTACAGTGCTGTATTATACAAGGAATATAATTTAATACAATCAGGAAGGTGAATCAAAGAACACATACACGTATGCATGGTCCAAAATATGTATGCAAGGGGCCTATGATTTGAAAACAGCCCAAAATTAAACGTTATCCGCCACTGGCCAGATGCTTTTTCTTTTAATACGTGTTTCAGTGCTGTTTCAGTGAATGTGAGTTTCAATAGCAAAAAAGTTTTAATGCTAAGTGTTTTCATTGTGAGTCTGTATTGCTTTGTTTAGCAAATGTCTATCAGTGTTTGTGCTATAAAATTTAAAATAAAACTTTTAAATTCAAATAATCATTGTAGAAGTAAAGCAGAAAATCAGTATGCACATTACAGTGTTTGTGGTAAATAAGGAGAAATAGCCAAGTAATGGGACACTGAAATAGCTTCTGGGGGAGGGCTGTGTATGGGGGGCCCATTTGGCCATGATCTTGGGGGGGGGGGCAAACTCAAAGACAGCCCCGGACAGCACAAACTCTAGCTATGCCAGTGCATTTTCTGCTGTCTTTTAGATCTACTAACATATTCTCAGCAAGCTCCACTTGATCTCATGCCAACAGTAATCTCTCCCATAGCACTTGGGTCTCATGAATGCACTGAATAAGCAATCTGAATTGTCCTATAAAGCAGCCTCCATTTCTGTAATCTTGGCATCTGACCTTGCAATATACTTTTTCAACATGCTGTTTATTTTATGAAGCTCCTCTATCAAATTATTAAATTTGTGATTGTTTTGTATGACAGACGAGCTCTTAAAACAGCGTCTGTGTTAACACATGGGCCAGGAACTCCTACATGACCTACACCGGATGGCTGCATAACAATAGCCTCATCCTTTTTCTTACTTCTAGAGCAATGTGACATCAACCAACTGAACAGTCTTGTCAGGAGATCAACTATTTTCTTTTTTTTAGCAAACATACCCAGTAAAATTCTTTAATGTAGGGGAGTAGAGCGCAGCTGCTAAGCTAGGCATCTAACATCTTAAAGCTCATGACCAGAAGTTTGAAACTTCTGTCTTTATCTTTGTGTGGCTTTACAGTTCGCTTACAGGTGTGAGGGTGCAGTAGGAGTTTGACCTTCCCCTGGAAAAAATGCTTACTTTTCTTTTCTCTAAGTTGAATATTTACTTCTCATCAGACTGATACTCTAGGATACGTATGTGAAGCAGCCCAAATGCATTGAGGACTTTGCTAGTAATCTTTTCCTGAAAGGCTGTGCTGCTCAATACTGACTTCTTTGGACAGATTTTTTTTTTTTTTTTTTTTTGCTAAATGTCTGTAAAGGTCCATGTTTCCAAAATCATTTGTAATATTCTTGACATAGTATATAAGATGTCTTTACTTTCTGCTCTTATCTTCAAAAAATGGAAAAAAGTGTATCTTGAATTTTAATAAGAACATTTGGTTTACGTCATGCTTCATGCCACAACATTTTATAGAATAAAAAAATTCACCTTTGTGCAGAAGTGTACAATATTTTATGTCTAGTGTTATAAGATTACATGTCTGTGGTTTTGTTATTTATTTGCTTTAACACTGCAAGGAAATGAAAGCCAACCTTTCAAAGAAAAAAAAACGAATGTTGATAGGTTCATAGGCCCTAGGGCCTATACAAGCCTAGCCATAACAATTCCATGGCAATTTCTTCCCAGAATATTTATTCCTTGGTCCCCTGTTTAGCAGGGCGACTGACGTGATCCCTCAGGTGAATTTCCTATCTCCCATCCAATCATCAAAGTTCCTTTTGAAGAGGGCCAGAGAGGAGCTCAGCTTGACATGTATGGGCAGTCTATTCCAGAGTATGGGGAATCTCTGGGTCAGGAACCTATCCCTCCAGCATGTTTTGTTCATTGTGATGGCCAGGTTTAGATCCCTGGAGCGTGTAGCTCTGAGGGATTGGGATTTCTTTAAGTGTAGCATGTCCAACAGCACTGGCTTTGACACGGCCTTGTATGTTAAGCAGAGGTCGCCTCTGAGTAGGCGATATGTGACAGAGTATAGCTGGAGTTTTTTTTAGACGGTCAGCATAGGGCATCTGCTTTAGGCCTGTGATTCTTTTAGTGAGGTATTTCTGTGTCCTTTCCAGTTGTTGCAGATGTCTTGTGAGGTAAATACTAAATGGGGTGTTGTACTCTATAATGGGTCTAATGAGGGATGAGTACAGTGGGACAATGACCTCCTTTTTTCTGGATGAAAAGCCCTTAGTGATGAGGTGTGCCACATAGAAGGATTTCCTGACTGTTGTGGCTATGTGGTTATCGAAGGTGAGACCACTGTCCACCTGTGTCCCTAAGTCCCTTATCACAAATTCAGTGTTTAGTGTACTGCCACTTATGTGGTAATTCATGGGTACATGTTTTTTCCCAAAGGGGATAACTATACATTTCTTGGCATTGAGCTTCAGCCCATGGCTCTTGCACCAAGCATCTGTTTCTGTAAGACCCTTAGTAATGTCTTAGAAATATTACTGTTTGTCAGTTCTTAATAGCCATTATGGCCACAATTTAACCCTTCATCAAAATGTCATATTTAAATAATGCTGTCCACTCTTCTTAATCAGCTTCTAAGCTCAGCCAATCTGAAGGTCACTCATGTTCTTACATTTTAACTGATATTTATAAATATAAGATAATAACAGTGTCTTGAGTGTGTGAATATTAGTCTGTATTTATCAGAATTGTGTTTCATTAACTTAGCATTCAAAATTATTGAAAATATCACCTTTTGACAAATAATTATTTTAATTTCTGATATTCTAGCAATATAGTAAAAGCAAGAACGTGTTATTTATTCCAGATATATTAAGCGTATATGTCTCTTTATCTACAAGATTGTATTTCTGAAATTTTCTGAAATTTTAGCAAAGTTCAACAAATGATATGGCACAGCACTCACCTGAGTACTATAATTTTATGATTACGACTTGTAATCACATAAATCTTCATTTTGCATCTGTTGTTTTATGTTTTTACATGGTGTGGATGGGTGCATTTATTCATCAAAAGAAAATATCAGTACTATGTAGACACACACACACACACACACACACACACACACCACAAGCACACTATATGAAGTGGATTTTGATGTAATGATTTAGCAGTAGAAAGAAGGTACATCTCAAGTCAAGTTTGTATTACATTTCTCACCCTGAAATGTATTACATTTCCCACCATGAAAATAAGTTGTTTACCCACCCCTTAGCTAAACTAAATATAACATTTGTTTCTAGAATGTCACAATAAAATTCCTGTAAATACTTAAGCCCAATGTTTTCATATGATATGCGAGAACTCAAATATAACATGGTAATTTTTAGAAAGGGATTTTAAGAATAATAGGTGAACATTCAGGTACAGATCATTTGTATGAATTTTATTCTGCCCTTCAGGATATATGTGACATAAAAGATTAAAGATGTTCTTCGTTTTTCACTCTTGCAGTTATCACATTTGGGTTATCTGCCAGATGGAGCAGAAATATCATATTCCTGATTAGAAGAATCAGAAAGAAAATCAGTTCTAGGTCTCTTAGAGGGGGAAGGCTGGTTTCCCCTAATTAAGGTAATAAGGTCTTCAGCCATTCTAAGCGTTTGTTTTTTAGGCATATGGGCCTGAGCCTGTGGTTTGGTCATCTGTATTCTAGGTGTAGTGCGAGTTTTTGACCTGGATGAAAATGACTGCGTCAGTTTAATATGAATGTCTGTAGGCCTGAATACACCTCAGAAGCCGGTGCCTGCACAGTGGCACCAGACCCATCCAAGGTAGGGACATCTGCAGGTTCCATAGTCGAAGAAGCATCTCGTGGCATACCGGACTCCGAATGGGTCTCAGTAGAGGCCTGCAAATCAGATGTAGCGGGTATCAGGGACTGCGAAAGCACCCAACTGAGTACCAGTGGACTGGCGACTAGCTTAACGAAAGTGTCATCAGCAGTTTTGGACCTATGCGATCTGCCTCTGTCTTTATCCTTACGTTTTTTCAGAAGATCGGTAGTCGGATGGCTAGACAAAGCCATAGAGTACACAGAACGAGTACGAAAGTAATTAGCTGCAAAAATAGCCTGGCGACGAATAGTTGGGTGTTGAGCAAGGCACAAAACTGACAACGAGGGATGTCATGGTATGGGCTTTGCTTTCCACAGGTAAGACAATTGTTAACTTTTACTGACATTGGTTAGAGCAAGAAAAAGGATCCCCAATGGGGTACTTAGCTTTTTTGAAGACTTTGGGTCTGAAACTCGAAAATGAAAATTTCAGGAGTCGGCCAAACGGCACTTGTGAACTGCTTCTGCTTCAGGCACCACACAGCAAGAAAAACTGATGTAATGGCATCGGCTGCATGTTTTATACCCCAATGACCTGATGTTAAGGAAGAAGTGACAGCATCCGAAGCAAAAATCCGAAGACTCTGGTATTCACGCGGGCTGAGGGCTACCTGCAGGTAGATAACCCAAATGTGATGACTGCAACAGTGAATACACTCGAACATCTACATTTATGGTAAGTGTACAAAACTGTACTTCATATCTATCATAAATATTGTCTTCAGGACTATATAACCATTATTTGGATACATATTAGAATTCATACATATGCCTTCCAGGAGGACAAATAATTCTACATTTGAAAAATGAGCACTTCTTTTTTTCATCCTTAACAATAAATGTCTCCTCTCCCAAATTTTTCACAAGTTCATCTGTACTTACTAGGCTATTGATCTGTGAAGATCTTAAGAAGTCTTGCCTAACATTCCCATGGTAGTTTTTAGCCTTTATATATTGCATGCAAATAGCCCACAGATGGGCCATACAAGGATATGTTAGGAAATTTACATTTCCCCTTTCCATGAAGGACAGGGGTGCTAAACCAGGGGTCAATTTGTAGTTACCTATCCATTCATCCAAATTATGTTTGAATAGAGTAAGGGAAGTACCTTATGTGGAGTGTAAGATGGGTCCATAAAAGTGGCATTCTCTGTGATGGAAACCTGTGTCTCCAGCAATAACTATTTATTTTGTAAAAGAGAGTGAGATCCCTTGATTAGGTGTTCATGATACCATTGGACTTGTGAATGTACAATAAGTCTGATGGAATAGTGTCTGTTGAAGATGTATATACAAAAAAGAGCTTTCCGGTCTGTAGGTTGTATGATACTGAGACGAGGGACAAGGCTTTGAGATGGTCTGCATAGTTTTTATGATTTAGGTTCTTGATTTTTTTTTTTGGGGGGGTTACAAAGCATTTTGATAATTCCACTTGTGACAAGTGTTTGCACAGGTACACATCAAAAGGGGAATTCTACTCAGTGATCGACCTAATCAGTGCCAAGTACAGGGGAACAATTGCATCCCTAGATCTGGGTGCATTACCTTTAAATATAAGCTGTACAATGAAGAAGAATTTCTTACAACAGTGGATATGTGTTTATCAAAGGACAGTTCATTTTTGACATAGGTTCTCAGATCCCTAACTACAAGGCCAATTTTCACAGGTTGTCAACATCATAGTTGCAGGGGGAGTTGTGGTTTCTGAAGGGCACAATTGTACATTTTTGGGACAGGGCCTCTTGGATGTTTTTTTTTTTTGTCCTTTGGGGAGTTTAGGGTGGTATCAAGTTTACAGTTATCTGCAAAACTGGTCAGCCAAAAACTCTTAAAATTAGTTTGACATCTGAGAAGTTAATGCCAAAGAGGAGTGACCAAAGGACTGAACCCTGGGATGCTATTGACAGGTCTTTTGAAGGAGATAACTGCCTAAATCTGAATCCTAAGTTCCTGTGTACTGTTTGTGATTCAGTTTACAATCTAGTGAGTGTGTATATATAAATATATATATATATATATATGTGGGATGGTGCTGAATGCCTCAGCAAGGTCTAGATATGTAATGTGCACTGTTTTGCCTTTATCCATGCTTCAGTTACTTTTTCAAAAAAGTCAACCAGGTTAAATAACCAATCCACACTCCGGTCAAAGGTATGAAACAGTAAGTGGTTCACGTAGCTTGAACAGCAAGTACAACCAGCTGGTCTATTGGACTTAAGAAATACCAGCTCAAACCCCGTAACTGCAAACGAAGTAGTAAAGCACACCAATCCACATCCGTTGAACCTCACTCCAATCTGCATACACCAAACGCCAAATAGCGAAATCTTCTTTTTAAAAATTCTTTATTGTAACAACTATAAAAACACCTCGGACATGTAACTCTTCCACCAGTTTAGCGCTTTCATCTGCATAACGCAGACTTCCTCAGAACTGGTGAATACACAGCAATTTCCTTATTTATTTAAATGTTGGCGCCATTTCTCTGGTTCCTTAAAGTGGTATGCAGAATACATAAATGATAAACATTATAAGTGTAGAATATACCCTTCCATTCATATAAGAGCATTCATTACTCAGTAGTAGTTATAATAACAAGATCCCTAATAATGACACGATGTCTTATCAAAAATATTTTACAATTCATGTACTTTCACTCTTAATAAAACCATCCATGAATACATGAAATAACAATACATATTAACTACACATTATTATTGTACAACAAAATTAACTAACAATCAATGAATATAATAAATATAATAAATATTATGAATTCATCATTAAATATTATTAAAATTGTTTAAAAATTGTTTAAAAATTCATGAAAAACTATTTCATTAACAAAACATGAATAATTTAAAGGAGTGGCAGTACACTGAAACTTGAAATAACTTAAAATAATTTAAAATAAATTTAAATTATACATCCAGTACCAAAAATGGTTTAATGCTAATATATTCATTAATGCCTGGACTCCTGGTTGAGTCAGTGAGCATCTGCCATTTGCTTTCCTTACAGGCTAGTCTAGTTTTCCAGTCACCCTCATAAATATTTCCTAGTTCTTAATCTATGACACAAAATAAAAAGCTGTGATTATCCCCATTTTCCTTAATATGACGGTAAAGGGCATTTTTACTATCTTTCTTTTTGATTCTATAGTAGTGTTCATAGATCCTTTTCTTGAGTTGTCTTTCTGTTTTGCCTATATAATAGGCCGAACATACCTGACAACAAGCTAAGTACACTATTTGTTTGCTAGAACAGTGTCCTCCTATACTTCTAATCATAGTCCTATTTACATCACCCAATCGAATATGCGTACCAGTGTAAACATATTTACACTGGTTACATCTACCACACTTCTTTGTAGCCTTCTTATTCTGTTGTTTTGTTGTCTTCTTATATTTCATTCCTTCTAACAACCTTTTTATATTCGGACCTGTTTTGTACACTATTCTGGGTGAAGTCCCTAGGACTTCTTTATGTGTATCCACTACAGTAATGATATCCCAATATTTCCTTATAATTTCCTTTATAACATTACTGTAGGGTGTATAGGTAATAACACATACTCTACCAAATTTTTCCTGTGTGGTATTGGTGATGTCTATAACTTCCTGCCCTTTGCCTAATAACGATTGATACATGCTTTGCCACTTATTACTCACATATTTAATCGTATCCTTTATCATTTTATTGGGATAACCTCTTTTTGTGAACAAATCACTAAGCAAATCCATTTCTTTGTCCAAATTATCTTTGCAGGATGACATTCTGGCCCCCCTAATACATTGTCCCTTTATAATATTTTTGAAAACATAAGGCGGATGCTCACTGCTGTAAAATAAATAATCATTTGAAAAAGTGTTTTTCCGATAAACCCTAGATGTAAATCCTTCGTTTGTTAAACCAATATAAGTGTCCAGGTAAGCAATACCTTGGTTACTGGTTTCATAAGTAAATTTGAGAAAGTTTGTGGTTTCATTTAAATATTCTATAAAATCCTTAACATTTTCTTCATGCCCTTTCCACAGCAAGAAAATATCGTCCAAGAATCTAACATAAAATTTTATATAGGGGTAGTATATACTGTTAACAATAAATTCATCTTCCCAGTCTGACATAACCATATTTGCAAAAATGGGCACAAGATGCGCCATAGCTACCCCTTACACTGTCTAAAATATTCACCCTCAAATGTTAGAAAATTATTATCCAAAATTAATTCCATCATACCCATTATTAAGTTGATTTTGTCCCAACTGAGATGAGAATATTTTCTTAGACTGTTTCCAAACCGTTCAATACCTTCCTCCTTGGTATACTAGAAAAGAGGTCACATACATCAATTGTAACTAATGTTAAGTTATCAGACCATAAATCTGCTGTTAATCTCCTCAAAAAATCCCAGGAATCCTTTATAATAAGCGGGATATGCTCATATATATGCTTTGTCCATCTGTCTATGGTCTTCCCAATGTTAAAAGTTTTGATCTAGAGCCGGATATAATAGGTCTAAATGGGGGTCTCTCCACAGACTTGTGTACTTTGGGGATCCCCACTATATGTGCCATAACTGGAGTTTCTACCTTAATAAATTCATATATTTCTAGGGTGATTCTGTTATCTATTAAATATTCTTCTAATATCAGATCTATTCTTCTAAAACCTATATTGATTTGATTAATAGATACTGTTTCGTAATTCCCCGTTTCATATAGAATTTTGTATATCTCTGCTTTATAAGATAGACTAGAATAAATGACTACCCCTCCACCTTTGTCCGGTTTCATAATTCTAATGTCCTGATTATTAATAATATAATTTAAACATATTCTCTCTTCCTTCGTAATATTATCTCCCTGTTTGTTTCTTCCTTTTGTTTTGATTTCTTTGTTGAGACTATATACCTCTTTGCATACCATTTGCTCAAAGACATTAACTTGACTGTTATTATTGGGCATGTACGTACTTTTTCTCTTCAATTCATTCCTTACATATTTTTCTTTACTATTGCTATCAAATTGTAATGCCAAATTAAGCCTTCTACTGAATAATTTAATCTCCTTGATGTGGTCCACTAAGTTGAATTTGTTTGAAGGTATAAATTTCATTCCTTTACTTAATAATGTGCAAAACTCTTTCTTGATAAACATGTCAGTATAGTTGAATACCTGAAAACCATTGTATACCATAATAGTTGGTTTATTCTCTTGTGTAATGGCTATTTCCCTTTTGTCTTCCAGGGTTTCTTGTTCACTTTTCTTATTGCCAGTCTGAACTAAAGGACATTTTATCATTTCAACTTCCTTATCCTTAACATTGTCCATAGGTACATCTACTAATCTTGTTGTATCCTGTTCCCCTATGGCTGTAGTAATGTGAGGCTCCAATGAAATGTCCCTCTGTGTTACCGAATGGTTTTCTTTCTTACTTTTATTTTGTTCACCTAACCCTCTACCATTAACTTTGTCCACATGTTCTGTTGTTTTTCTTAATATTTCTTGATCCCCTGATGAAACGGTTTCCTGAAACCGGGGTTGAATCTTCCTCCTTGAAAATTTCCATCCCTATTGATGTCTTCCCATCCACTATTGCCACCATGTCTGTTCCTAACTAATAATTTCCTATCCTGTGGCCATATGTATACTTTATGCCTTTTATATAATTCCACATCCCGATCTATCTTTCTACATTTTCTCTCATATGCCTCCTTGGCTCTACTATCTGCCAAGTGAAATTGTTTGTGATACAATTCACTCAATATTTCAAAATCTTCATGTCGTAAAATTGATTCGTTAATATTTTCAACTTCTTCTATCAATACATTTAATTTTTCTTCATTACATTCTATTAATGCTTTCATATACATATAACCCATTTCATCAAACAATTCATTAAATTTCATCATAATGTTTTCATTATATTCCATCCCCATGGGTAACTTAAAAAATCTTAGACCCTTAGGAACAATTTGGAGTTTAGTGCACTGTGCTAGATAAGCATTGTCCACCTTAACATTTTGTATTTGAATTAACTTATCCCCCAAACTGTATATAATATTTTTTAATTCTGTGCCTTCCCTGTTATGTCTATTTTTGTTACCTTCAATCACTTGCATTCTATCAAACACATATTCATTTCTCAGAAAGTCATCTATTACAATATTACTAGAACATGTATTTTTAGAACGTATATTTTCAAAACATAGATTTTTGGAAGTAATACCATCACATTTTTTATTCTTGACATCATTACTATTATGTCCATTTATATCATACTTGTTTTGATTATGATATTTGCTAGAAACAGTACCTTTTATGCTATTGGTCTGAGTGCCAGCCATAGCAGAGTATGTCTTGTAGGTAGCAGGCTTTTTTTGCCTTGTTCCCCCATATTCAGTTTCCACTCGACTGTGCAGAACACTAAAGTCAAAAGTAAAATCCTTTACGGGTGTAAGAACAATGTCACTGTCCTTTGAACTCATATCGATAGCACAATTCTGTCCATTCGGAATGTCATTTTCAGTATCGGCTATTTCCAATCACTCCTCCCTGGTATTTGCCATTGTAGACTGAGCCCCAATGCAAGAAGAAGTAAGTTCCATACTTACTTTAAGCTTGGGGATATCCAGTAATGAGTTAACCATCTCCATCAGCTTTTTAACGTCCTTTTGCAGGTCGGCTACCTCAGCCCTTAGAATGATCACCTCCTCGCTGTTCGATACAGCCGACGTATCCACTTCCGCTTCTGCCATGATCGGAAAAGCAACAAATAAACCAATGTAACTGCACACTTGTAACCAACCAATCCACACTCCGGTCAAAGGTATGAAACAGTAAGTGGTTCACGTAGCTTGAACAGCAAGTACAACCAGCTGGTCTATTGGACTTAAGAAATACCAGCTCAAACCCCGTAACTGCAAACGAAGTAGTAAAGCACACCAATCCACATCCGTTGAACCTCACTCCAATCTGCATACACCAAACGCCAAATAGCGAAATCTTCTTTTTAAAAATTCTTTATTGTAACAACTATAAAAACACCTCGGACATGTAACTCTTCCACCAGTTTAGCGCTTTCATCTGCATAACGCAGACTTCCTCAGAACTGGTGAATACACAGCAATTTCCTTATTTATTTAAATTTTGGCGCCATTTCTCTGGTTCCTTAAAGTGGTATGCAGAATACATAAATGATAAACATTATAAGTGTAGAATATACCCTTCCATTCATATAAGAGCATTCATTACTCAGTAGTAGTTATAATAACAAGATCCCTAATAATGACACGATGTCTTATCAAAAATATTTTACAATTCATGTACTTTCACTCTTAATAAAACCATCCATGAATACATGAAATAACAATACATATTAACTACACATTATTATTGTACAACAAAATTAACTAACAATCAATGAATATAATAAATATAATAAATATTATGAATTCATCAATAAATATTATTAAAAATTGTTTTTAAAAAAAAAAAGAATTTTTAAAAAGAAGATTTCGCTATTTGGCGTTTGGTGTATGCAGATTGGAGTGAGGTTCAACGGATGTGGATTGGTGTGCTTTACTACTTCGTTTGCAGTTACGGGGTTTGAGCTGGTATTTCTTAAGTCCAATAGACCAGCTGGTTGTACTTGCTGTTCAAGCTACGTGAACCACTTACTGTTTCATACCTTTGACCGGAGTGTGGATTGGTTGGTTACAAGTGTGCAGTTACATTGGTTTATTTGTTGCTTTTCCGATCATGGCAGAAGCGGAAGTGGATACGTCGGCTGTATCGAACAGCGAGGAGGTGATCATTCTAAGGGCTGAGGTAGCCGACCTGCAAAAGGACGTTAAAAAGCTGATGGAGATGGTTAACTCATTATTGGATATCCCCAAGCTTAAAGTAAGTACGGAACTTACTTCTTCTTGCATTGGGGCTCAGTCTACAATGGCAAATACAAGGGAGGAGCGATTGGAAATAGCCAATACTGAAAATGACATTCCGAATGGACAGAATTGTGCTATCGATATGAGTTCAAAGGACAGTGACATTGTTCTTACACCCGTAAAGGATTTTACTTTTGACTTTAGTGTTCTGCACAGTCGAGTGGAAACTGAATATGGGGGAACAAGGCAAAAAAAGCCTGCTACCTACAAGACATACTCTGCTATGGCTGGCACTCAGACCAATAGCATAAAAGGTACTGTTTCTAGCAAATATAATCAAAACAAGTATGATATAAATGGACATAATAGTAATGATGTCAAGAATAAAAAATGTGATGGTATTACTTCCAAAAATCTATGTTTTGAAAATATACGTTCTAAAAATACATGTTCTAGTAATATTGTAATAGATGACTTTCTGAGAAATGAATATGTGTTTGATAGAATGCAAGTGATTGAAGGTAACAAAAATAGACATAACAGGGAAGGCACAGAATTAAACAATATTATATACAGTTTGGGGGATAAGTTAATTCAAATACAAAATGTTAAGGTGGACAATGCTTATCTAGCACAGTGCACTAAACTCCAAATTGTTCCTAAGGGTCTAAGATTTTTAAGTTACGCATGGGGATGGAATATAATGAAAACATTATGATGAAATTTAATGAATTGTTTGATGAAATGGGTTATATGTATATGAAAGCATTAATAGAATGTAATGAAGAAAAATTAAATGTATTGATAGAAGAAGTTGAAAATATTAACGAATCAATTTTACGACATGAAGATTTTGAAATATTGAGTGAATTGTATCACAAACAATTTCATTTGGCAGATAGTAGAGGCAAGGAGGCATATGAGAGAAAATGTAGAAAGATAGATCGATGTGGAATTATATAAAAGGCATAAAGTATACATATGGCCACAGGATAGGAAATTATTAGTTAGGAACAGACATGGTGGCAATAGTGGATGGGAAGACATCAATAGGGATGGAAATTTTCAAGGAGGAAGATTCAACCCCGGTTTCAGGAAACCGTTTCATCAGGGGATCAAGAAATATTAAGAAAAACAACAGAACATGTGGACAAAGTTAATGGTAGAGGGTTAGGTGAACAAAATAAAAGTAAGAAAGAAAACCATTCGGTAACACAGAGGGACATTTCATTGGAGCCTCACATTACTACAGCCATAGGGGAACAGGATACAACAAGATTAGTAGATATACCTATGGACAATGTTAAGGATAAGGAAGTTGAAATGATAAAATGTCCTTTAGTTCAGACTGGCAATAAGAAAAGTGAACAAGAAACCCTGGAAGACAAAAGGGAAATAGCCATTACACAAGAGAATAAACCAACTATTATGGTATACAATGGTTTTCAGGTATTCAACTATACTGACATGTTTATCAAGAAAGAGTTTTGCACATTATTAAGTAAAGGAATGAAATTTATACCTTCAAACAAATTCAACTTAGTGGACCACATCAAGGAGATTAAATTATTCAGTAGAAGGCTTAATTTGGCATTACAATTTGATAGCAATAGTAAAGAAAAATATGTAAGGAATGAATTGAAGAGGAAAAGTACGTACATGCCCAATAATAACAGTCAAGTTAATGTCTTTGAGCAAATGGTATGCAAAGAGGTATATAGTCTCAACAAAGAAATCAAAACAAAAGGAAGAAACAAACAGGGAGATAATATTACTAAGGAAGAGAGAATATGTTTAAATTATATTATTAATAATCAGGACATTAGAATTATGAAACCGACAAAGGTGGAGGGGTAGTCATTTATTCTAGTCTATCTTATAAAGCAGAGATATACAAAATTCTATATGAAACGGGGAATTACGAAACAGTATCTATTAATCAAATCAATATAGGTTTTAGAAGAATAGATCTGATATTAGAAGAATATTTAATAGATAACAGAATCACCCTAGAAATATATGAATTTATTAAGGTAGAAACTCCAGTTATGGCACATATAGTGGGTATCCCCAAAGTACACAAGTCTGTGGAGAGACCCCCATTTAGACCTATTATATCCGGCTCTAGATCAAAAACTTTTAACATTGGGAAGACCATAGACAGATGGACAAAGCATATATATGAGCATATCCCGTTTATTATAAAGGATTCCTGGGATTTTTTGAGGAGATTAACAGCAGATTTATGGTCTGATAACTTAACATTAGTTACAATTGATGTATGTGACCTCTTTTCTAGTATACCGAAGGAGGAAGGTATTGAACGGTTTGGAAACAGTCTAAGAAAATATTCTCATCTCAGTTGGGACAAAATCAACCTAATAATGGGTATGATGGAATTAGTTTTGGATAATAATTTTCTAACATTTGAGGGTGAATATTTTAGACAGTGTAAAGGGGTAGCTATGGGCGCATCTTGTGCGCCCATTTTCGCAAATATGGTTATGTCAGACTGGGAAGATGAATTTATTGTTAACAGTATATACTACCCCTATATAAAATTTTATGTTAGATTCTTGGACGATATTTTCTTGCTGTGGAAAGGGCATGAAGAAAATGTTAAGGATTTTATAGAATATTTAAATGAAACCACAAACTTTCTCAAATTTACTTATGAAACCAGTAACCAAGGTATTGCTTACCTGGACACTTATATTGGTTTAACAAACGAAGGATTTACATCTAGGGTTTATCGGAAAAACACTTTTTCAAATGATTATTTATTTTACAGCAGTGAGCATCATCCATATGTTTTCAAAAATATTATAAAGGGACAATGTATTAGGGGGGCCAGAATGTCATCCTGCAAAGATAATTTGGACAAAGAAATGGATTTGCTTAGTGATTTGTTCACAAAAAGAGGTTATCCCAATAAAATGATAAAGGATACGATTAAATATGTGAGTAATAAGTGGCAAAGCATGTATCAATCGTTATTAGGCAAAGGGCAGGAAGTTATAGACATCACCAATACCACACAGGAAAAATTTGGTAGAGTATGTGTTATTACCTATACACCCTACAGTAATGTAATAAAGGAAATTATAAGGAAATATTGGGATATCATTACTGTAGTGGATACACATAAAGAAGTCCTAGGACTTCACCCAGAATAGTGTACAAAACAGGTCCGAATATAAAAGGTTGTTAGAAGGACTTTAGTGTTCTGCACAGTCGAGTGGAAACTGAATATGGGGGAACAAGGCAAAAAAAGCCTGCTACCTACAAGACATACTCTGCTATGGCTGGCACTCAGACCAATAGCATAAAAGGTACTGTTTCTAGCAAATATAATCAAAACAAGTATGATATAAATGGACATAATAGTAATGATGTCAAGAATAAAAAATGTGATGGTATTACTTCCAAAAATCTATGTTTTGAAAATATACGTTCTAAAAATACATGTTCTAGTAATATTGTAATAGATGACTTTCTGAGAAATGAATATGTGTTTGATAGAATGCAAGTGATTGAAGGTAACAAAAATAGACATAACAGGGAAGGCACAGAATTAAAAAATATTATATACAGTTTGGGGGATAAGTTAATTCAAATACAAAATGTTAAGGTGGACAATGCTTATCTAGCACAGTGCACTAAACTCCAAATTGTTCCTAAGGGTCTAAGATTTTTTAAGTTACCCATGGGGATGGAATATAATGAAAACATTATGATGAAATTTAATGAATTGTTTGATGAAATGGGTTATATGTATATGAAAGCATTAATAGAATGTAATGAAGAAAAATTAAATGTATTGATAGAAGAAGTTGAAAATATTAACGAATCAATTTTACGACATGAAGATTTTGAAATATTGAGTGAATTGTATCACAAACAATTTCATTTGGCAGATAGTAGAGCCAAGGAGGCATATGAGAGAAAATGTAGAAAGATAGATCGGGATGTGGAATTATATAAAAGGCATAAAGTATACATATGGCCACAGGATAGGAAATTATTAGTTAGGAACAGACATGGTGGCAATAGTGGATGGGAAGACATCAATAGGGATGGAAATTTTCAAGGAGGAAGATTCAACCCCGGTTTCAGGAAACCGTTTCATCAGGGGATCAAGAAATATTAAGAAAAACAACAGAACATGTGGACAAAGTTAATGGTAGAGGGTTAGGTGAACAAAATAAAAGTAAGAAAGAAAACCATTCGGTAACACAGAGGGACATTTCATTGAGCCTCACATTACTACAGCCATAGGGGAACAGGATACAACAAGATTAGTAGATATACCTATGGACAATGTTAAGGATAAGGAAGTTGAAATGATAAAATGTCCTTTAGTTCAGACTGGCAATAAGAAAAGTGAACAAGAAACCCTGGAAGACAAAAGGGAAATAGCCATTACACAAGAGAATAAACCAACTATTATGGTATACAATGGTTTTCAGGTATTCAACTATACTGACATGTTTATCAAGAAAGAGTTTTGCACATTATTAAGTAAAGGAATGAAATTTATACCTTCAAACAAATTCAACTTAGTGGACCACATCAAGGAGATTAAATTATTCAGTAGAAGGCTTAATTTGGCATTACAATTTGATAGCAATAGTAAAGAAAAATATGTAAGGAATGAATTGAAGAGGAAAAGTACGTACATGCCCAATAATAACAGTCAAGTTAATGTCTTTGAGCAAATGGTATGCAAAGAGGTATATAGTCTCAACAAAGAAATCAAAACAAAAGGAAGAAACAAACAGGGAGATAATATTACGAAGGAAGAGAGAATATGTTTAAATTATATTATTAATAATCAGGACATTAGAATTATGAAACCGGACAAAGGTGGAGGGGTAGTCATTTATTCTAGTCTATCTTATAAAGCAGAGATATACAAAATTCTATATGAAACGGGGAATTACGAAACAGTATCTATTAATCAAATCAATATAGGTTTTAGAAGAATAGATCTGATATTAGAAGAATATTTAATAGATAACAGAATCACCCTAGAAATATATGAATTTATTAAGGTAGAAACTCCAGTTATGGCACATATAGTGGGTATCCCCAAAGTACACAAGTCTGTGGAGAGACCCCCATTTAGACCTATTATATCCGGCTCTAGATCAAAAACTTTTAACATTGGGAAGACCATAGACAGATGGACAAAGCATATATATGAGCATATCCCGTTTATTATAAAGGATTCCTGGGATTTTTTGAGGAGATTAACAGCAGATTTATGGTCTGATAACTTAACATTAGTTACAATTGATGTATGTGACCTCTTTTCTAGTATACCGAAGGAGGAAGGTATTGAACGGTTTGGAAACAGTCTAAGAAAATATTCTCATCTCAGTTGGGACAAAATCAACCTAATAATGGGTATGATGGAATTAGTTTTGGATAATAATTTTCTAACATTTGAGGGTGAATATTTTAGACAGTGTAAAGGGGTAGCTATGGGCACATCTTGTGCGCCCATTTTCGCAAATATGGTTATGTCAGACTGGGAAGATGAATTTATTGTTAACAGTATATACTACCCCTATATAAAATTTTATGTTAGATTCTTGGACGATATTTTCTTGCTGTGGAAAGGGCATGAAGAAAATGTTAAGGATTTTATAGAATATTTAAATGAAACCACAAACTTTCTCAAATTTACTTATGAAACCAGTAACCAAGGTATTGCTTACCTGGACACTTATATTGGTTTAACAAACGAAGGATTTACATCTAGGGTTTATCGGAAAAACACTTTTTCAAATGATTATTTATTTTACAGCAGTGAGCATCCGCCTTATGTTTTCAAAAATATTATAAAGGGACAATGTATTAGGGGGGCCAGAATGTCATCCTGCAAAGATAATTTGGACAAAGAAATGGATTTGCTTAGTGATTTGTTCACAAAAAGAGGTTATCCCAATAAAATGATAAAGGATACGATTAAATATGTGAGTAATAAGTGGCAAAGCATGTATCAATCGTTATTAGGCAAAGGGCAGGAAGTTATAGACATCACCAATACCACACAGGAAAAATTTGGTAGAGTATGTGTTATTACCTATACACCCTACAGTAATGTAATAAAGGAAATTATAAGGAAATATTGGGATATCATTACTGTAGTGGATACACATAAAGAAGTCCTAGGGACTTCACCCAGAATAGTGTACAAAACAGGTCCGAATATAAAAAGGTTGTTAGAAGGAATGAAATATAAGAAGACAACAAAACAACAGAATAAGAAGGCTACAAAGAAGTGTGGTAGATGTAACCAGTGTAAATATGTTTACACTGGTACGCATATTCGATTGGGTGATGTAAATAGGACTATGATTAGAAGTATAGGAGGACACTGTTCTAGCAAACAAATAGTGTACTTAGCTTGTTGTCAGGTATGTTCGGCCTATTATATAGGCAAAACAGAAAGACAACTCAAGAAAAGGATCTATGAACACTACTATAGAATCAAAAGAAAGATAGTAAAAATGCCCTTTACCGTCATATTAAGGAAAATGGGGATAATCACAGCTTTTTATTTTGTGTCATAGATCAAGAACTAGGAAATATTTATGAGGGTGACTGGAAAACTAGACTAGCCTGTAAGGAAAGCAAATGGCAGATGCTCACTGACTCAACCAGGAGTCCAGGCATTAATGAATATATTAGCATTAAACCATTTTTGGTACTGGATGTATAATTTAAATTTATTTTAAATTATTTTAAGTTATTTCAAGTTTCAGTGTACTGCCACTCCTTTAAATTATTCATGTTTTGTTAATGAAATAGTTTTTCATGAATTTTTAAACAATTTTTAAACAATTTTTAATAATATTTATTGATGAATTCATAATATTTATTATATTTATTATATTCGTTGATTGTTAGTTAATTTTGTTGTACAATAATAATGTGTAGTTAATATGTATTGTTATTTCATGTATTCATGGATGGTTTTATTAAGAGTGAAAGTACATGAATTGTAAAATATTTTTGATAAGACATCGTGTCATTATTAGGGATCTTGTTATTATAACTACTACTGAGTAATGAATGCTCTTATATGAATGGAAGGGTATATTCTACACTTATAATGTTTATAATTTATGTATTCTGCATACCACTTTAAGGAACCAGAGAAATGGCGCCAACATTTAAATAAATAAGGAAATTGCTGTGTATTCACCAGTTCTGAGGAAGTCTGCGTTATGCAGATGAAAGCGCTAAACTGGTGGAAGAGTTACATGTCCGAGGTGTTTTTATAGTTGTTACAATAAAGAATTTTTAAAAAGAAGATTTCGCTATTTGGCGTTTGGTGTATGCAGATTGGAGTGAGGTTCAACGGATGTGGATTGGTGTGCTTTACTACTTCGTTTGCAGTTACGGGGTTTGAGCTGGTATTTCTTAAGTCCAATAGACCAGCTGGTTGTACTTGCTGTTCAAGCTACGTGAACCACTTACTGTTTCATACCTTTGACCGGAGTGTGGATTGGTTGGTTACAAGTGTGCAGTAACCAGGTTAAATAAGCAAGATCTGCTGTTGATGAATCAGGACTGGGTTGGGCCGAGAGTCTGTAGGTAACATATATCTTTATATGTTAATTCTGTAATGATCCTTTCCATAGCCTTACGGATGAGGCTGGTCAAGCTTATGGACCTTTAATTACCTGGGTCCATTTGTGCAAGTCAATGCCTGTTGCTGTCCTCCTTTCATCTGTTATGAAGGCTGATATTGAATGCCTTTTGTAGAGGACCAGACAAATCATATTTCAGACTGGCCAGTAGGCAGCCTGTTGCATTATCTGGCCTAATAAACTTAGTGTTCCTGGCCTTAGGTAGTGCCTTGAGAACTTGTTCTTGGGTGATTTTAGTTTGGGGTGGTTATGTGTGGGTATGTGACCTGAGACTATTGGAGGGGAGAAGGTATAAAGTTTGAGCTAAATTTGGCTATCTCCACTCGGTCTAAGTATGTGATATCATTTGCTATTTTCTCTGCACAGTGCAAGGCATTGTTTTTAACATTTTAATATGATTAACGGAGGCTTTGTGGTTAACCTTCACCTGGGTGTCTATTCTTATCCCATATCTGTCTTTGTTTGATTTGATAAGGGTCCTGGGTTCTTTGTTTAGTTTAATAAGAGTGTTTTTGGCATCTTGAGAGTAAATTTATTTTGTTTGCAGTAGTTTTTTTTCTTTTATTATAGAGCCTGCTTGTATTTGGTCGACCAAAAGTGTTTATTTTGAATTTGACATTGTATTTATTTCTGAGGGAGATAGATACATTTGTGAAGCTAATTAAATGTGCTTAAAATTTGTCAAGTGGAGGATTCCACATAAAGAGTGGGGTCATCAAAATGGAAGAGAAATGTGAACTTTACCACCTCATTTCTTAATTTTATTAGATTATCCTTTGCATAATCTCTGAATACTAAAGCAGTGGGAGATGCTTCAAGCTTCAGTCTTATGGGGACTGAGATTGACTCATGGTCTTATTTGACCAGGGAGTAAGTTACAAATTGTGAGGAGTAAAGCTGCCTCATATTGATAAGGAACAAATAAAAAAGGAAAAGAGGAAGAAGATTTTATCACCCTTGGTTGGGGTATGAACTAAGTGGTCTGTGGAGTTTCTGTTGATGAAGTCCAGAAATCTCTAGGCATATATGTATGAGGATGTATGGCACCCAGTTTATGGAGGGGTAATTAAAGTCTCCTAGGAAAATTGTGATTGACTTAATACCTAGGGACTCCATATTAGGTAGGAGATATGGTCTGGGTGGACATAGAGGGGTATTATAGTTAGCTATCACATAATAATGGGTTTTGTTAATAGTAAGTTGGAATTAGAGGAGGTCTGGGTCATTATTTTGTCTAATTACTCTGAAGATGAAGTGCTTTTTAGGAATATGAAGACACTATTGCCTTTAATTCTTTTATCATACTTGATAAGCCTGAATTTGTAATAGGCATTGAAACCATGCACTAATGGAGTGCTTTCAATGGTCTTGAACTAGGTCACTGTAATGATGCATATAAAATGTTTCCGGGTTAAGAAGTGTTATTTGGGTATAAAATGTTTTTAAGGGCATTGGACAGCAATACCTTAATGTTATCTAGATTCTGTTTATTTATATTGGAAGCTTAAGAAAATTTTAATTGCCTAAAAAGATTATATGGTGGTGGTGGTGGACAAGGATTTAGCTAATATATGAATGCCTGGGGGGTGGAGTCCATCCATGGCAAAGCAGTTGGAACTGTCTACAGCCTTTTCCTAAGCTGATATATATTGTACTCTCTTTCAGTGACACCAGACGCTAAGCCAATTGTTGAAATCAATACTATTTTCTTAATACTATGGCATGATTCTTGGTGTTTATAGAATTCTGCTCAAAACTAAGTTCATGCCATCCTCGGACACATATTCTAAGTTCTCAACCATGTATTTCTTCACATAGTCCAGTGAGGAACATCTCAAATCATTTACACCCACATGTACAATGACTGTGTCATACATGTATTTATGGTGCCAGGACCTGAGTCCTTGCACGATGTGGCAAATCCTGGTGCCTAATAGGCAATAATAATAATAGTAATATGAGAGAAACAAACCATACAACCAGAGAGTGAATTATGTACAACATTACTGATATTGAGAACTTTAGGGATGCAAGACATAATGTCAGTAATGTTAAATTTTGATCTTAAAATGCATATATGGTGGCAACAATGTGGTAATATTAAAGGAAAACTGTTGCATAAATAAATCTACTGATATTGTGAAATTCCAGCACTACAAGCCAAAGTAGTTTAATATGGAAATTAATTGGAACAAATTTATTTAAATATTTCAGTATATGTCTTATTTTTAATTTGGAGATTTATTAATTTAGTTAATTGTTTATTTAGAAAATAAAACATTAGCTGAGGTTGTGTGGAATGTTATGCTTTACAAAAGTAAAAGTTATATTTTGCTGAATAAATAATTTGTGGTATATGTATGTGTATTAATTGATCTCTGTGCTTTATGTACTTAAGTGTACTGTCAACACTGAAGTTGGTTACATGATTTTGCCCTGGTCCACACAGGGAATTTTGGTGTTGGCATATTTCTAATGGCAAATGCCAGCAACTGTGCTATGGACATGTGGTACATTCTTCATACTAAAATGAAGTCATACGTATACCTCTTAAATAAAGTAGAGATAATGTAGCCTGTCAAACTGAAATGATAGGGATCTGATCAAGGAGCTTTCAGATACCCTTGAAGGAGCAGTGGCTGAAAGGGTATGAGATAAAGTTACTTCTCACCTTTCAATCCTAGAAGCAATTTGTAACTCCTCCATGAGGCTTGTTGCCCATGCAGCTGAAGGGATGACTAGGACAGCGGGTTCAGGCATAACCATTAGAATATATTCCTGGATGTGCTTGTGCGACTTTGTGCAGCCATTTAAGGCGTCGTTCATCAACGCTCCCTTTGATGGATCTTCCCTGTTTGGTCTCAAGGTAAAAGATACCCTAGCTAGATGTGAAAAGGATGATAAGACCCTTTCTGCTTTTGACATACATTTCCCCACTCCTCAGAGACTATACTCTAGGAACCAGAGGAGTGGGAGTTTATGGTTTAAAAAATCCAAAGGGCCTTACGAGGATTCACGAGGCAAAGACTTCTCCTGGAGTAGAGGGAGAAACAATGGAAAACACCACTCTAGAGGCAGAAATGGTCCGCAAAACCAGGGCTCCAGAGAGACCTTCCCTGGAGCTTCCTACCAGCATCCCTGAATGGGTGCCTGATTGCCCGCCTCTGGAGGCAGTTGGGGGATGGCTTTCTCTGCACCAATGTGCCTGGCAAATGTTAACAATGGACAAATAGGTGCAGGAATTGTATCCAGAGGTTATCAATTTCCTCTATCACAACCTCCAGGACCCCAGAAAAAACTCCTAGATGTACCACCCAGTCATAGAGAAGCAGCAGTTCTAGAAATTCAAAAACTGCTAAGCAAAAGAGTCATCCAAAAAGTCCCACCAGACCAGAAAGGATCCGGATTTTACTCAAGATTCTTTTTAGTGCCCAAGAAAACAGGGCACTGGAGACCCATTTTGGATCTCAGCCAGTTCAACAAGGCAGTTCAACAAACTAAATTCCTGATGGTCACGGTTCAGTCGATGCTTTCATTCCTGGAAAAAGATTAGTGGATGTGCTCTATTGAACTCCAAGACGCTTATTACCACATAAAAATGGAAAAGAGCTCCAGGAGGTTTTTGCAGTTCTGGCTGGGAGTCAGTCATTTCCAATTCAGAGCACTCACCACAGCCGCCAGGGTGTTTACCAAATACATGGCAGTGGTAGCAGCTCATCTAAGACTGCAAGGGTTTCAAGTATTTCCATATCTCAACGACTGGCTCCTCACCGCTGCCACCAGGCATCAGTTACAATGGGCAAGAGATTACACCATACAACTCTGTACATCTCTAGGAATAACTATAAACTTCGAAAAGTCCAAACTACAACCCACTCAACAACTGGATTTCATTGGAGCTCACTTAGATACTGTCTCTAGAATTGCATCTCTCCCTCTAGAAAGGCTACACTGTAGAAGATCCCAGGTCGGTCAATTACTACACAACGACAAGGTCCCAGCAAAATTAGTTCTTCAAACATTAGGCTCCATGGCAACAACAGTCACTCTAGTTCCTTTGGCAAGGTGTCACATGCAGATATTGCAATGGCTACTAACATCCCAATGGTCTCTCATACACCAACCAATGTCTCAGCCAATTATGATTACCAGTCATTGCAAGCATGACCTGTTGTGATGGCTACACTCCAGCCAGGTTGGTCATCCTTTCATTCTTCCCCAGCCCCAAGCCACAGTGACCAATTATGCTTCCCAGATAGGGTGGGGGCCATTATCCAGGAAGGACAGTCTAAGGCACATGGTCCCAATTGGAGGCCAACTTGCATATCAGTGTAGTAGAGATGAGGGCAGTGCTGTTAGCATTGCAAGCATTCCAAGGTTTCCTCCCTCTAGGAACAGTATCGTTTTAGACGGACAACATGTTTGTAGTCTGGTACATAAACAAGGGTGAACCAAATCTTACCCATTGTGTCGAGAATGGGCAGTTTCTTCCAACCGCTTTCTCACAGCAATGCACATTCTGGGGAACTCCAAAGTGATAGTGGACAAATGGAGCAGAACTATTCTCTTGCCTCATGAGTGGTTTCTCAATCCAGCAGTGGTGAACATTTTTCACCACTGGGGCCTACCTTGCTGTGACCTTTTTGCCTCTCCTCTAAACAACAAGTGCAGAAGTTACTTTGCCCTAATCCCCCCTCAGGGGGAGTCACCCAGAGTCGCTGTTCTCCATGATTGGCCTCCCAGTCTGCTTTATGCCTTTCCCCCAATTCCTCTCATTTCACATTTCCTGAAGAAAGCCAAAAGGAAGGAAAATTCAATAATTTTCATTGCCCCCTTCTGGCTTTGACATGTTTGGTTTCCATTCCTATGGCCTCGTTTAATTCGGAAACCATGGATTCTGTACCCAGTTCTAGATCTACTGTTTCACCCAGAGGGCATGATGCATCCGAATCTCCAAAACATCAAGCTCACTTCTTGGCTTCTCCAATTCCCATGATTGCCAGGCATCTTTCTCTTTCATCACCGGTCTGACAAATTATTATCGCTCATCACAAATCATCTGCAAGGAGTTTATACCAAAGTAAATGGGAGAAATTTGCTAGATGATCTCTGGATAAGGAGATAGATCCTTATTCCAGCCCTATCCACAAAATATTAGATTTTCTGGCTTCACTTTACCAGTTGGATTCCTCTGCTTCAACAATTAAAGTGCACCTAGCTGCAGTTTCAAACTTCCATATAGGACTGGAGGATGCTCCTCTGATGTCACACAAACTATGTAAAGCATTCCTAAAATGTCTTCTGATGCTAAGACCTCCATTTAAAGAACCTCTTCCCCCTTGGGATTTAACTATGGTTCTTCAGGCCCTGACTAGGAACCCCTTTGAACCATCAGCAACTTGTGACTTAAAATATCTGGCTTGGAAAACCTTATTTTTGGTGGCAATCACTTCTACCAGAAGAGTCTCAGAACTTCAGGCCCTATTGTGCAAACCTCCATACTTAATATTTTTCACAGGGATATAGTTGCGCTTCAAACTAATCCTTCTTTTCTGCCCAAGGTTGTATCTGAGACTAATATTAATCAGTCTCTGCAGCTACCTGTCTTTTTCCTACATTTTCCAAACAAGGGATAATATGCTCTCCATTTACATGATGTGCACAGACAACTATGTTTTATCTTCACAGGACTAAAGTATTTAGAAAATCAAATCAACTTTTTCTCCATCTAGGTAACCCAGTTTCTCAGGTTACCTTGGCCAAGTGGCTAAGAGACTCATCACATTCATTTGTCATTCTATAAGACTCCAGCTCCCCAAAACAGTTCACACCCATTCTACAAAAGCAGTAGCTACTTCTGCAGTCTTTCATGCCAGATCTTCTTTAGATGACATTTGTGCAGCAGCCACTTGGTCTTCTCATCATACCTTTATCATGCATTACAAATTGGATCAGGTCTTAAGGGGACAAGCATCCTTTGGCTCTATAGTGCGTAGGAATATTCTTCTGTAGGACCTCCCAAGTCTAAAGTAGCTGAGGACTCTGTCCCACTGTCAAGGATTGGTGAAGATCGACAACAAAGATGGAATGTTATGATAAGACATAACTTCTTTTTCTTGTTAACATTTGTCAGCAAATTTAAAGATACAAGATCAAAACACCATTAGTTCACCCATTACACTTGAACTTTTTCATGAAAGCCCAAATAGACACTCTCTAAAAAGATGGTTAGTCAGTTGTGGTATTCTACAAACATATGGTTCAACAGGTAAACTTTGGCAGCACATGACTGTGTAGCCTGTTCAAGTAACCTAATTCCTTTCCCATTGATTAAGTCACACATTTTATTTAAGCAACAACTTAATTATTCCTGCCCCTAATGAACTGTTACTGACTGCTTGAAACTCTCAGAAAGGCATACCCTTGCCTTAACTGTTTTCTTAATAAACAAGCTAAGCAAACATACAATCAAAAGCAAACATTATTGATTCTGAAAAGTTACATGACGGTCATTGCAAATGGAATCCTTACCGAGCCATTATGTGGCTTCCCTACTCTTCCAAATTGTTTCCATCTACCCTCTACATTATTTAAACTGTCAGTAGCTTTGCAGACTACAGTTCTGCATAACTGTTTTTAGGGCTCTACCACCCTTTCAGTGAAATACTGCTTTTTGATATTTGATCACAATCTCACTGCCTTTATTTGGAAACCAGGCTCTCTCACACCATCCTTCACTTTTATATTCAGTGATTCTCTTTCAGTAGTATTTTCAACATCCATTCATCTATAACATATTTGGATGCTTGCATTTCATGCTTTATGTTTTTCTTAGGTAACATTCCACTTTCATAATTGTGCTAGTGTGTGCTGTATAGCTCCATATCCGCAACTACAGAACTTTAATGACATCTGGGCATGTATGAGGGGTTTTTTTTATAAATCATCTTCTATCTCTAGCATTCCTTGCCTGTCTTCTGTCATTCTTTGCCTGATTTTCTCTATTACACTCAAGGGTATGTATATTAAGCTATTCCAGCTTCTCCTCATAAGCTGATATGGTGTCCTGCACGGATCTTCTATCATTTCATCTGCCTGAGTATTGCTTTAAAGGATCTTTTATTTCAAATGCCCTTTTGGAATTGTGGGGCTTAACATCTCAAAAAGTATTTTAGTGAGTCTTACTAATTTATCTGGAGAGTGAGAAATGTTTTTCCTAAGAGTGACAATCCCTCTTCTCTTCATTGGTGTTACCAGTCAGGCTTCTTTATTGCCTTCTCATAATATTTACCAGCCATGAGGTAAATTGACGTGACTCCTTCTGCCTAAGTTTTTGGATGCTGTTGATAATTCATCTTTCACCTTATACTCTATGGTATGGCTTTTGTTTTGCTATTTGTGTACATAATCTGCAGAAAATGTAAAAGAATATATCTAATTACAAACACCTGTAGGAAATGTTAAAGATATACTTCAACAAACCATGCTTTCCATGGTATATCAATCTGTTATACGTTTCTTTTGTAAGAAAATTGAAATTTTTAATACTTGTGGATCTACAGAGGTTTTTGTTTTATTTGCAGTCTTAAGAGAGTGGAAGGAAAATCTCATTCCAGTCCCAATGCAGTGTTATCTCTGAAAATGATAAAAAAAAAAAAAAAAAAAAAAAAAAAAAAACGGGATGAATTTAGGATTAGTTTATGACAGACACATTGCAGTCTATAACACAAATAAGTCCCCAAACTGTATTATGTGATTTAGAAGCAGCAAGGGTGCCGTGTTCTATGGTGTTTGCTGTCCTGTACTGTCCTCTTCTGTTACAGAGCTCTTCTAAAATGGTAAATGTTAATGGAATCATGGATGAATTCAGGAATGGTAAATTATGCATGAAACAGTGATTAGTTCTACCCTGAAAAACTATAGTAAGCAGAAAGTATACCTGTCCTGTACTTATTCTCTGGACTCCGGATAGCCAGGAAAGGTGGGGTGGGGCTTTTTGTTTATATCATGCCATGTTCTGACACTGGGTATGTCTGTCACTACTACTCATGCCTATATCCTAATGTCTCTGCTCCCAACATAAATAGATAGATAAACAGACAGACAGGCAGGTAGATAGAAAGACAGCAGGCAAACAGACTGATAGAAAAATAGACAGGTAGATAGACAGTTATTCAGACACACAGATAAATAGAGATAGACAGATGGATAGATTGACAGACAGACCAAAAGATGGATAGATAGACAGATAGAAAGATAGCTAGACATATAGAGAGATAGATAGATAGATTGATAGATAGATAGATAGATAGATAGATAGATAGATAGATAGATAGATAGATAGATAATTATATATACTGAGTAAAGTAAATTAGCCTGCCTGGGAATTGCAGTAAAATAAAATAAAATAAAATGAAAGTTAGGCTGCCCGGGAACTGCATAAACAATGTTATTTGCATTTTCTTCTGTATGCAGTATATAAAAGAGAAAAAAGAGAAAAAATAACCCAGCGAGTAAACGGGCTGCCAAAGACGTAAAATATGAGTGTAACAATAGCCAAATGAACGACAGTCAGATGCACGGCAACCATAAAAACTTTAATAAACAAATGCGAGTAGGTAAGCGCTTTCACCACTACAAGTGGCTTCTTCAAACCATGTAACTCACAAAAGCAGAAGCAAGCATTTAAATAGATGACATCAGCTACTCACTTTTTAAATAAACCAATAAAATGCACAGCAGTCACAGTATTTCATTCATTCAGTGCTAAACTTGTGTCTTCCTTCATTACCAGGTCACAAGAACAAATAAAGCATGCTGCATCATCAAATTCAGGAAGTAAGCTCTTAAAACAACAGGATTCATATATTGCATGCATCAAAATTCAGAGTTGCTACAATTATAAATACACAGCATAAACAAAAGCATAGTGCTCATGAAAACAAGAACAGATCAGGGGCGGCTTATGGTATCAGACTGCCGGTCTGCAGCCCTCCCACCTAAAAAAACAAAGAAAAAAAAATCTATGAAACAAAAAATCCACTCAGACTGCCTTTATCGGCAGTCCAGATGCAGAGGAAAAAGGTACCCAGCAACCTGTGCTGTAGGATACCCAGGAATCTGTGCGGTCGTCGAGCTTCCCTTGCAGACAGGGCCAATGAAGAGTGAGCTGAGAGCTCAGGGCCAATGAGGAGTGAGCTCTCTCTCAGCAGTTTCACTGCGCAGGCGTCGCTGGCTGGATTCTGTTAGTCGCTGCTGCCTGGATGGATTATGTGGCTTTGTTGGCTGGATTTTGTTGGTCGCTGCTGCCTGGGCGTCGTACACATGGATTCTGTTCATGAAACAGGTAGGTAGGTGTGTGTGTGTGTGTGTGTGTGTGTGTGTGTGTGTGTGTGTGTGTGTGTGTGTGTGTGTGTGTGTGTGTGTGTGTGTGTAAAATGATCTAATCATGGTACCATGCCACTCATTTCCAACACTAAGAATGATGTGTTCAACCTTTAAATAAAAGCAGGTAAATGTGTACTTTAGCGTGTAAGAGTTTATATATCCATTTCACTGTAAGGTATTCAGAAGAAATCAGATATAGCAGAAATTGGTATACCTTTTCAAAGTTTTGCTTTCATTTTCTTACTGAGAAGGCATAGCTAGATAGCAAGGCCTTAGACCTTGGATGAAGCCACAGCACATTCTTGATATTTCCACACGGATTCTATGTCATTGAGTATAATTTTTCAGTTGAAGGGAGAGCACTTTTCTTCAGTCACACATCTTGCTGAATAGTAAAAGGCAGAGCTGAATATTCATGTCTTTTGATGTATGACATAGCTGAGAGTTCTTCATAGCCTTTTGTCACCATAACAGGGAAAGGTACAGGTTTCTTAATCATAGCTTTGACAGTTATTTAAGCTCTCTCAAGTAGCAAGTATGCCATCCCTTTGCAGCTCTCAAAATGTTATTCTCTTCTTCAGCTTCACTGACCTGTTCATTAATGTAAATTTTGTTCTTTTTTGATGAAACAGCTTACTAACAGAAGAAAAATACCAATAACTACAGTGCTAGGGGGACCAGAGCATCTTTTAGTCATGCAGTGGTTTCATTTATTACCATAACTTGTAGAATTCATCTCTAAGTGCCAAACCTGTTTCTGAATCTATGTATTCTCTAGATTTTTGATTTCATAGTTATAAAAATCAAACCTGGATTTTAGCTTTCTTGAGATTACCATTACTGATAGAAGAAGAGTTATTGGTCTCATGGAAAAATCATGTAATTGAACAAGAACCAGGACCATATTTTTTCTATAGTTTCTCAATTCATTTTTTTTCTCTCCTGTCAATGTATGAACAGCTATATCTACCTTATTATTAGATAAAGTTTGAAAAAATGTACTATTTACTTAACAAATTAAATTTCTATTCATGTGCTTTTGCAAATTGTACACAAATGAAACAAAATCCATTATCAGAAAGTAGCATTTCAGGAACATGATGCATGGTAAAATTTGTCACATCTTTCAATGGTTGCATCTGAAGCAAAATATTTCATGGCATTTACATCAAAGAAATAGCCCAGTATAGTCCATGTGCAGTCAATAGCATGGTGTGTTTCCTAATTATTTAGTATCTGTATATTTTCATCAATGATCATTAGAAGAGTAGAACACTCAGTCTTGGAAATCATGAATGAATGAGTGATGGTTCATGAGGTCCCTTTATTCTGGTGGCCCCTCTTGTCAAATGTTGCTAGAGATAGCAAATCATAGATAATGGAGAACACTGCCCCCCACCTCCAAACTCTGCCAAATGAGAGACTGTTCCAGTACAAAAAAGTGGAATCATTATTATGTACAAGCCTTTTATTACCTCAGGTGCATGGTGGCTAGAGAGAACAAATGGTGGTGGGTAGAGATACTCAGGCTTGAACCCTGTACCTTGGATGTAGGTGGCAAGGACCTGAATTTCCTATCCACCATCATTTCTAAAAAAAATATTTCAGATTTGTGCCTCCTATTTGTTCTGTTCCTCATAAAATCTGTGGTTTCTGTATCTACATTTTTCCTTGGCTTGCAAACTCTCTAGTGCAGTGGTGCACTGGTAGCATTGCTGCCTGACAGCTACATGTTCTCTGGTTTGATTCTTAGCTGGGATGCCTTCTGTGTGGAGTCTGCACGTCCTCCCATCCTAAAAAGATGTGTTTGGAGTTTCTCCCTGCTCTGCTGAAATTTGTCTTTTGTTCCAAGTCAGACTAGTTTCCTGGTTAAATGTTTAAAAATAACAGGCATTTGAATTTCAAACTTCATATTCTTCAGAAAGTACATGGTAACACAAAACTGTTTATTCTAGCAGATGTCTAAGTTTGTAACATGGATATTTGAAATTTTTCCCTATTTTTGGGACTGTATTCCCCCATTATTGGCTTTGTCCAGGTATTTTCTGCTAAGGCTGAGTGCTATCTATGGTGGAAACTGAATTCATTGAATGTTTGGGGGCTGTATTCCCCCCCATTACTGGCTTTGTCCACATGTTTTTTGCTAAGAGGTTGAGAGCTATGGTGAGAACTGAATTCACTGAATATGTTTGGGGGCTGTATTCCCCCATTATTGGCTTTGTTCAGGTGTTTTGTGCCAAGAGGTTGACAGCTATGGTGAGAACTGAATTCACTAAATGGTAGCCATTTAAGTTTGTCTTCCTGTCTTTCACAAAACAGCTGATTTGGCATAGTGGTATGTTTCTCTGACTGTTTTGCACAGGGTCCCCGGGTTAAAGATGTGGCAGTGAAATGTATGGTGGTAACACAGCATTTTATTCTAGTAACTTTCCAACATTGTACAAGCAATGTTTAAAATGTGCCCCTGGTTTTTGGGCTTTTGTCCCCCCCACCAATAAATTTCGGCTTTTTCAAGATTTCTTGTGCTGCAAAGTTCGGAGATACAACTGTGTGTCGAGTAGATTTTACAAGGAGCTGAGAGCTGCAGGGGAACAAAACTTTAGTGCTGCTAATTCTGAGTCTGCTTGCATTGTTAATAGCACAACAGGTAGTGTACTTGCTTTTGATGCAGAAGGTTGTGGGTTCTACTCCCACAGTAGATGGATTCATTGCTGATACTGTACTGTGTTATAAAGTGGGTGGATGCTGCAGTCCTTTTTGGCAAAGATACTTAGAGTAGTAACTATGAACCTGTTATCAGTTTGCCATACAGTCCCTATTGCGATATTACTAGCTTATCATTTTTTTAATGCATGCAACATAGGCAATTTATTCCTCAAGGGCAACAGGCACTTTATTTGTAGATGAATAAACAATGACATATAAAGTTGTTTGCTAGCAGCAACCTCTTCATTGTTACAGATTTCTTTAATGTGGAATTATCTAGATAACTTTTACACTTCAGAGATTGTGCATATTTACTGATACTGGTGGAGTGTAGAAGGTTGAGTAGACTTTTATGATGGAAATGTTCTAAATTGGGTAGTTTTGTCATTGGTGCATGCATTTTGTTTTGTTGTTTACTAATGTTCAAAATAATACATTTACAATGCCCTCTAACAACTGTACTGTATTGTACAAGAAATACAATTTAATACAATCGGGAAGGTGTATGTTTCGTGTTCAAGGGGCCTGTGATTTGAAAACAGTCCAAAGTTAATCTTTATCTGCCACTGGCAAAATGTATTTTCTTTGAATGTGGGTTTCAATGCTGTTTCAATGCATGTGAGTTTCAAGGGCAGAGAAGTTTTAATGCTAAGTCTGTTTTCATTGTGAGACTGCATTGCTTTGTTTAGCAGATATCTATTGGGGTTTGTGCTGTAAAAATGCAAAATAAAACTTTCAAATGAAATCCAAATCATTGCAGAAGTAAAGCAGTATGCACATTACAGTGTTTATGGTAAATGGGGCAAAATAACAAAGAAATGGGACACTGGAATGGTTGCAGGGGGGAGGCTCCAATCGACCATGATTTTGAGAGGGGAAGGGCAGCAAACTCAGACAGCCCCGGTTGAACTATACCTCTCAGCTGTCCATATTTTTGCAGAATGAATAGATATTTGCTTCTTATTTTTGGTTTGTTCCTCATAAAATGTGTGGTTTTCTGGCAAATCATTTAGGAATGAAGTCACTAAATGACAGACATTGAGTTTTACGTCATAACCTTCAGAAAAATGCATGCTAAACCAAGACCTGTTATTCTATCAACTGTCTTAAGTTTATACAAGAGCAATTTTTAGTAGTGTTTGTATGTTCCCCTAATATATTTGGCCTTCTCCAGATTTCCTGCATTAACAGGTTGAGAGGTACGTGCAATTAAAATTGCTTTATAGAATTAGGCATATCCAAACCTCTCAACTGTCCCTGATTTTGGCTCAAAATGTTGCTCTTCCCCTAATAATCCCTCTGCAAAATGGCAGTTTTGGAAGAAAACATGGAGGGTTTACAGTTAATAAATAACTGTAATAATCAGTTATAGATTACTTTTATTTTAGAAATTAATGTAGATTATTTTATTTTGTCAGCTGCTCAAGTTAGCAGTACTAATATTAAAAGTGTCCCTTCTTTGACAGGTTCCCAGCTGTATTGTGTGGCTATTTTATATTTTTGCATCACATTTTTGGTCCATTTTTCATAAAATTGTGTTTTTTTTGGCAAATTAGTGGCAAATCATTAAAGACTGAAGTTAGAAAATAATGAAAGACATTTGAGTTTCAGATTTTGTACCTTCCAGAAAATTCATACTAATACAAGACATACTATTCTATAATCTTTCCAAGTTTATAAGAGCAATATTTAAAAATTGTCCTTATTTTTGGGCCTTTGTCCAGATTTCTTGCTCTGAGATTGAGAGGTATGACAAATGTGTCAGGGCCATCGCAGTCAGCCAGAGACATTTCAAATTGTGACAAACTTTTGCACCCCACTCCCCCATGTAGTGACTCTGGGTGTGTCCAAGCAAGGCAAGGAGCAGTTATGCAGTGTAAATGTGCAGACTATCCCCCCCCCCATCCAAGGTAAGCACAAGTACTACAGTGGCTTTTCATCTGTCATTGATTTTGCAGAATGTTCTGGGTTCTGTCATTTTTATACTGTTGATATATGCTTATTATTATTCAGAAAGTGCCTTTTGCTCTGTGTTTAAGTAGCAGTGCTTTAAAGACAATCAGGTAAGGTTGTCTGATATTGTAAGATGCAAGTAAGTTTTAATAAGCAGTATTGCCAACATTGAAAGCCTTTCTGTTGTTGCCATGCAGAGAATACTTACATAACTAGATAATGTATAAGCCTTGGGTATTGAAATGCATATGACAGTATTTGTAATAAAGGCCAGGATTAGATTATGTTAAGCTCAATACAGGCTTTACCTGCAAACTAAACAGAATGCCAATCTATCATGCGTGGTCCATATCCTGTGCAGTAATCCTTTAATCAACATATGTTGAGCTTGTTTCTTGTTTTGCTTTTCATTTTTTACTTTGATCATGTTTTCCCCATGAAACAAGTAGATAGTTGTCAGGCAGCAGATCTTTTTTGGATAAGAAACATTTTTACAAATGAGGGCATCACAGAGATTGCTACTTTCAGCATGTTACTTGGTACTTTAATAAAGCTGAATATAAATTATAATTGGAACTGGAGTGCAAGGAGAAGTGATTTGAGTTAAGTGCTGCTTGTTTTTCTTATACTTGATTTTGACTGGCATTCCAGTAATGTATTTAAAAAGTAATTTATTTTTTCATGCCTCACATCCTTTTTGTTTCCATCTAGATATTAAGTAAGCTGTCATGCAGCCAATGGATTGAAAGATTTTTTTTTCTTCTACACTTCATTTTGTCTTGATTGGACTCCCATAATGATGGTTTGGCATCCAGGGCAGCGTATTTAATTAAAGTTTTTGTGGTTTTGACCATAGCTCCTCCCCTTTCTAGTTGGTCACACCCATTCCCATTGACCCACCCATTCAGCTGTCTCCTGCAGCCCCCCTTTGATTTGAAGTCACCAGCCGCCACTGGAACAGATATTTAGATAAATAACATCAGCTACTCACTTTATACGTTCTAAAAATAAGCCAGTAAATACACAGCAGTCACAGTATTTCACTCACTCAATGCTGAGCCTGTGTCTTCCTCCATTACCAGCTTAACAAAAGCGGATAGAGTATGCTGCATCATCAAATTCAGAAAGTGAGTTCTGAAATCAACAAAGCTCATATATTGCATGTATCGAGGTCATTCAGAATTGCTGCAATTGTAAATGCACAATATAAACAAGCACCAGAATGAATGTTACACTCATAATCACATCCATATATAAAATACAAAAATAATAAAAACAAAAGGAAGACAACCTATTTAGGTATACCTCTCTTATTTTAAACTGGCTTAATTGAAACCACCCCAATGAGCCCCGACCCACGATCAACTCTAAGCTTAAGGATCCAGCAAAGCTCTGCTTCTTCCATGCTATTTTCAATGTCTCCTAATCTAATACTGGCTCCTACACTTTCAATAACCCTAAATTTAAATACATGCTTACCTTCATTTGCTAACACACATCTAGATATAGCACTATTATTGCTCCCTATGCATGTACTGTAAAGTGCTCCCTTATTCGTTCCCTTAAAGTACATCCCATCTTACCCACATAAAATCTCTGACAGCAATGGCACTGTGCTAAATAGACTATGTGCCTAGTGGCACAAGTGGCCCTAGGAGTGAACTTATACTCCTTACAAGTATCCAGATATAAGAATGTGTCCATAGTTTCTATATGTTAGCAAAAACCACACTGCGCACAAGGGAATGTCCCAGCCATCCCACCTGGACTCAACTTCCCTATCTGGATAGCACAACAATCTTTTCAAGGACATGCAGTTCTTATAACAAAAATGGGGCATATCCCATACCACTCTAGCAATCTTTTCATCCATCAACAACAATGACCAGTCTCTCTCAAAATCTTTTTTGATCATATCTACATTATTAGTGTAAAAACATCGGGACTTTCACAACAGTCTCATGTTTCTCTTCATGGATAGTTTGATCTATGTTATTAAGAATTGGTGTATTGGAAAAGTATGGTTTAGCTCGATCTTCTCATAGCCCATCAACATGTGCAAGTATGGGGGTAAAATCTGAACCTTTATAACCCTGATCAGTCAAATTTTGACACAGAATGTTCCTACCTTGCCTGTAGCTTTCCTCAGTATTGTACAGTCTGGACATCCTCATCCCCTGCCCCTTGATTATGTTATTAAATATCCGTTTCGGATACATACTTTGCCTATGTAGCATCATGTTCCTATGGCAGTCTTTTCTGTATAGACCTGTGTTAATATGAGACCCCTGATCCTTGGTAACACACACATCTAAGAATTCAAAAGGCATATCAGAATACTCAAAATGGATCTCAAAAATTCACTAGATCTGTGCAGTGCCTCAACAAATTCATGTAAACTATCAGCCGTACCCCGCCAAAGCAAAAAAAAATCATCAATGAAACGGCGATAGAACAGGATATTTTGAACAAACATTTCCATGTTAAATATTACATCTAATTCCGATTGGGCCACCACTGCATTCATATAGCTGTTGACACATGTGCCCATTGCTACACCATGTTTTTGTATGTAGTAACCATTATCAAAGACAAAGGCATTGTTGTCCAGAACCACATCCATGAAAGTACAAATTAGACCAAGAAGTTTCTCTCCATACTCACTATGATTAAGCAGGTACCTACGTAAATATTCAACATCTTGCAAATTTGGTATAACCATGAACGACACAACGTCCATTGTCACTAGTAAATATTCATTCAACTCACCATATGATTTCAGAAAATCAAACAAATCTTGTAGGAACTACTTGGGGTCGCTTAACACAACCGTTGACTTATCTAGTATAGGTCCCACATATTTTTCAACAAAAACTGAGAAGGGTTCAGTAACCCAACCCTTTCCTGTCACAGTTGTTCTAAACGGAGGTAATATGGGATCTTTATGAATCTTAGGGAGACCTTGAAGTAGGGGCACTATCAGTGTAGCAACTGTCAAAAATTGCATCAATTCTATGTAAATAGAATAACTAAATAAACAGTCATTAAGGAGAATCTGCAGCTTCCTACATATGCCTTCAATCCTCCTAACATCAATTCTTTCATAAACATCAGTATCAGTTACCATAGACGTAATGGAGTCAAAGTAAAAACTTCTATTCATAACCACTATCATACTGCCCTTATCTGCAGGGCAGATGACTATAGCCTGGTCACTCTGTTACCTATTCAGTGCTGCACATTCATAATAGTTTAAGTTAATAAAACGTCTCCCATCTTGTATACTATTAAATACCATATGAAGCTCATCTTCACATATTTTACTGAAAGCCTCAAGAACAGGATGATTCACAGGCACATTGCTGAGCTTCTTAAACCCATGTCGACCCTCCCATTTCACCCTCAGGAAAAGACATTTTCAACATTACAATTTTAATAAACAGTTTTAAGTCAATAATAATGTCCAAGCAAACTTCCTGAATTTGATGATGTAGCATGCTTTATCTGTTCTTATGAGCTGGTAATGAAGGAAGACACAGGTTTAGCACTGAATGAATGAAATACTGTGACTGCTGTGCATTTTATTGGTTTATTTAAAATGTGAGTAGCTGATGTCATCTATTTAAATCCTTGCTTCTGCTTTTGTGAGTTATATGATCTGAAGAAGCCACTTGTAGTGGTGAAAGTACTTACCTACTCGCATTTGTTTATTAAAGTTTTTATGGTTGCTGTGCGTCTGACTGTCGTTTGTTTGGCAGTATATAAAAGAGATTTTAGGAGGAGGAACAATGCTGATGCAATGAATATCCACCATATAATAGTATTTCCAGAGCTTTATTTACTTATGTAGAGTTTGTTGATGGGGTAGCTGGGCTACTCCAAGGACCATTTTTAACCATGACCTGGGTGCAATACATATGTAGATATGAAGTAATACACAATAGCTATAATACTTCCAATACAGAGAATATGGTGCAGTCAGCGTTATTGTTTTAATATACACATTTTTGTTACCTAAGTGAAGCACAAATATACTAAAAAGACAGATGGTCCCTTGATAAAAATTCCATTCTCATACATTAGTACATTGATATACATATTTACATATGGCAGATATTGTCAGAGGGTAAGACCAGGAAATGGAAGAAAACTTATTCATGATACTTCAAGCAATTGCATTTATGAGTCTCTCTCAGATGCTTTGCAGGTTCTTTTCTGAATATAGCATTTTGGTGATTTTTCTTAACTCAGCACTACATGATTTGATTCCAGTTTGCTGCAATACTCTTGCTAACTTTTTTTTTTCTCCAAAGGGGTAGCAAAAAGGAGGTCTGTAGAGGAAAGAGTATTGTTTTCCAATTTTCTGAGTATATAAGAAGATGTTCTAATCAAATGGTGGATATTGAAAAAGGGTAATTGTGAGGTGATGTTCAGGGAAGAGTTAAGACAGGCACTGGGTGGCAGTGAAGACTTACCGAATAGCTGAGTAACTACAGCAGAGCTAGTAAGAGAGATGGCTAGAAAGGTGCTTGGTGTGACATCTGGAAAGAGGAAGGAGGAAAAGGAGACCTGGTGGTGGAATGAAGAAGTACAGGACAGTATACAGAGAAAGAGGTTGGCGGAGAAGTGGGATTGTCAAAGAGATGAAGAAAGTAGACAAGAGTATAAGGAGATGAGGTGCAGGACAAAGAGAGAGGTGCCGAAGGCTATGGATACGGCGTTTGAAGAGTTGTATAAAAGGTTGGACACTAAGGAGGGAGAAAATGACCTGTACCAATTGGCTAGACAGAGGGACCAAACTAGTAAAGATGGGCAGCAGGTAAGGGTGATAAAGGATAATGAGGGAAACGTACTCACAAGTGAGGAGATGGAAAGAGTACTTTGAGGGGTTGATGAATGAAGAGAATGAGAGGGAAAGAAGGTTGGATGATATGTGAATAGTGAATCATGAAGTGCAGTGGATTAGCAAGGAGGAAGTAAGGATAGCTATGAAGAGGATGAAGAACGGAAAGGCTGCTGGTCTAGATGACATACCTGTGGAAGCATGGAGGTGTTTAGGTGAAATGGCAGTGGAGTTTTTAACTAGATTGTTTAATGAAATCTTGGAAAGTGAGAGGATGCCTGAGGAATGGATAAAAAGTGTTTTGGTACCGATTTTTAAAAATAAGGGTGATGTGCAGGGATGTAGTAACTACAGAGGAATTGAACTGATCAGTCACAGCATGAAGTTATGGAAAAGAGTAGTGGAAGCAAGGTTAAGAAGGGATGTGATGATTAGTGATTAGCAGTATGGTTTCATGCCAGGAAAGAGCACTACAGATGTGATGTTTGCTCTGAGAGTGTTGATGGAGAAGTACAGAGAAGGTCAGAAGGAGTTGCATTGTGTCTTTGTGGATTTAGAGAAAACATATGACAGGGTGCTTAGAGAGGAGTTGTGGTATTGTATGAGGAAGTTGGGAGTGTCAGAGAAGCATGTAAAAGTGGTACAGGATATGTACGAGGGTAGTGTGACAGCAGTGAGGTCTGCGGTGGGAGTGATGGATCCATTTAAGGTGGAGGTGGGATTACATCAAGGATCAGCTCTGAGCCCTTTCTTATTTGCAGTAGTGCTGGACAGGTTGGCAGACGAGATCAGACAGGAGTCCCCGTGGACTATGATGTTTGCAGATGACATTCTGATCTGTAGTGAGAGTAGGGAACAGGTGGAGGAGACCCTGGAGAGATGGAGATATGCTCTAGAGAGAAGAGGAATGAAGGTCAGCAGGACTAAGACAGAATATATGTGTATAAATGAGAGGGAGGATGGAGGAATGGTGAGGATGTAGGGAGTAGAGGTAGTGAAGGTGGATGAGTTTAAGTACTTGGGATCAACAGTTCAGAGTAATGGTGAGTGTGGAAGAGAGGTGAAGAAGAGAGTACAGGCAGAATGGAGTGGGTGGAGAAGAGTGTCAGGAGTGATTTGTGACAGACGAGCACCGGTAAGAATGAAAGGGAAGGTCTACAAGAGGGTAGTGAGACCAGCTATGTTATATGGGTTGGAGACAGTTGCATTGACAAAAAGGCAGGAGTCAGAGCTTGACGTGGCAGAGTTGAAGATGTTAAGATTTGCACTGGGTGTGATGCGGATGGACAGGATTAGGAATAAGTATATTAGAGGATCAGCCCAGGTTGGAAGGTTTGGAGACAAAGCCAGAGAGGCAAGATTACATTGGTTTGGACATGTGCTGAGGAGAGATGCAGAGTATATTGGGAAAAAGATGCTAAGGATGAAGCTGCCAGGTAACAGGAAAAGAGGGAGGCCTAAGATAAGGTTTATGGATGTGGTGAGAGAGGACATGCAGGTGGTTGGTGTGACAGACCAAGATGCAGAGGACAGGCAGAAATGGAAACAGTTGATCTGCTGTGGCGACCCCTAATGGGAGCAGCCGAAAGATGAAGAAGATAAGAAGATGTCCTAATTTGTGGTTTGCTTTTAAAAGAGGGACAAACTTTGCTATGCAAGATTTTAAATGTAAGTGAGAAGTGTAGTAAGACTGACCTTGCTTTGCCCAGGAGTCACTTACCTTTTTGTATCTTTAAGGATGGATGCTGTTTTTGAGGAGAAAGGGAGATGAACTGGCAGATGCCATCAACAAAAGTCTGAATTCTTTTTGTGTTGTAAAAAGACCTTTTTGTACGGCATGTGCAGTATGTGTTTGTTTCATCATGCAGAACAACCAAAAGTGATGAGTTTCCATATAATAGAAACCTCTACTGTGTAGAGTGAAACTTTTTCTGAATCCAAACAACTTCACTATCGATTATGCTTATCATCTTAGTCAGAAAATATTTTATGTGGGAGTTTCTATTATTCCTCACTTCCTAGCTGTTGCATAGTTTCTGAATTATCCTGGAAACATTTGTTTACTCATTATGCTTATTATTTATACTGTATTTCTGTATATCTCATAATGACATATCAAATGTCAGATACCAAATGTGATGCACTGTAACTGTAAAAGTACTGAGCAGTCTGAAATGTGAGTCATCCTATTTCTTGTTTGTGCATGTGTCTATGTGTGTGTGTGTGTGTGTGTGTGTGTGTGTGTGTGTGTGTGTGTGTGTGTGTATGTGTGTGTGTGCACAATACATCTCTGCCTTCCTAAATTGAATAATGAACTCCTATTTCTTTGGTGTGCCATGGAGACATTAATTTCCCTGTTACATATGGAATGCTACATTATAACATTTCTTCCTCTTCCTGCATTTGCTATACTGGAACCAGTATTGCTTCAGTATTGCCATTATACAGGGTGAAAGGAAAGCTTGGCCATTTAAACATATTCTTTGTTTTTTTTTAGCTGCAAACATTAAAGTAATTTGTTTAAACCACATGCATGACATAAAAATCTGCAATTCCCTGGACTACAAGGATAACTTTGTAAATGTTTTAAAATTTTTTGCTCAAAATGCTAACTGTACAAATACCAATATCTCTGAAGTGGCAAGAAACCACAGCAATTGAAAGTTCTAGATTCAGTACTCTGGACTGCATCTCATTGCAAGCGGTCTTGGGATCAAGTTAGGTTAATTTCTATTGTGACATGTTTGTCGATGCCACAGGTTGGAGAGACCATTATGGTATTTTCTAATTTTTCTATCAATCAAATGAAAGAGAGACAAGCTAGCAGCAGTAAAAGTAAATTCCAAGCTTGCTGCAAGCCAAACAAGAAGAATAAGAAGAATCTATCTTAAGGGTGATCTTTACTTTTCATATGAAATTAATGAGCCTAGGAGGCTATTGATGCTTATGTATCTAAGTTAAAACACAAAGCCAAAGACTTTTTTAATTTGATGAACTCTTCAACTCATTAATTTGAAAAAGAGTAGTCTTTGGCATCAGAAATTAGTATTTGAGGGCAGATTGCTGAGATAAGCTGACCTTATGTTTAAAACAGATGTGTATTATGCAAATGAGCTGTTAAGTGTACAACAGAGAAGTACTGAAAGATATAGACAAGGTTGTACAAAACTAAGACTGTATGAAAATAAACTGAAAGTGAAATTGAGAAATGTTAAAGTAATTCAAATGAAAACAAAATGGTGTGAATATAGGCATGAAATGTATAAACAGAACAATCAAGATTGCAGAATATGTGGGGGAACATGACATTTTGTCAGAATATGTTGAACATAGTGAAAATTTCAGCAGCAAAACACTTGGAATGAAATGAACAGTTGAAACCATAAATGCATAATAAGTATAGTAGAAGTATAACTGTGGATGTTGTACAAGCTAAATTAATTTATTTATTTTTGTTGAAAGCTTTAGTTCAACTAAGCTAGTGGCATGTTTTCAGGGAAGATATTGAGATACTATTTCTTGATTGAGTTGCTACCAGTGGGCTAGTGGGCTATTTTCAGGGGAGACCCAAGATGATATTTGTGCCACTAGTACAAATTTGTCCAACCAGGGAACTTCTCATACTCTTCGATAATTTCCATAGGATCTTTTTCATCTACCTGAAATACCATCAACTCAAGTAGGTGGGACCTTGGTTTAGTGTCTCATCCAAAGGACTGAATATTCAGAAGATCAGTGCCTCCTAATTTTGTATTGCAGTGTTAGCAATTAAAAAATGAGTCCAGTAACTTGGAATGGGAATATAACCCACAGTTTTCTTATCTTCCAGCATCAAGGGCATGTTTGCTCCCTGTTGAGCCACAGCAATTCCCCAAAATGGAAGGGCAGTAAACTTATTGAAAGTCATAATAGTTCTGAATGAGAAGCATCAAGGATTTTTGTCAGAGAGAGATACTTTGTATAACTGGCTAATCTCTTTTACTTACACAGGACACTGGTACTGAATGCAGTATGATGGCTAAGTCTTACAAAATGTTGTACTTATATTGCAAGCAAAATCAGTCCTCATATATATTTCAGTTATACTCTGGGAATACATTAACTCATTTACTCCAGTGGAGCTCAGGAAGTTTGCACTGTAACTTTCAATGGACTGGAGCCTAAGCCTTTTGACAGAATCAAATTATATCCTCACATTTCAAAGAAATATTCATATCTCTGGAACCATAGGGATTCTGAAAGAAGTATAAATGGCAAACTCTTCAGCAAAAACTTTTTACAGTGGTAGTATTCTTTAGGTTCTAGGTCTTAAATTGAATTTTATAAGTCACAATAAACACAGTAACTATTACATTAACAACTTATATCAACAGCCACTCAAGATACATACTGTTAACATTTTATTTATCTAGCTGAGAGCTTTCATATGATGCTAAAGAGTTCTCTCTGTGTTACTTGGTTGTTGAGATAATTACAGAAATGTGAAAATTATAGCTATATAAATTAATATAATAAAAACAGTTAATATCTATTTACCTGCACTAGACAGAGGTGAAATATTAATGCAGTTCAGTTTGTTATTGTTTGAGATTTAACATGAAATCTTTTAAAACCTTGCACATAGCATGGTTTTGGAATTATTGATGCAAATATGAACAAGCAACATTTGATGCCTAGAGGCATCAGTAGGAGTTAACTGCAGATGCAACTGGAGGCTTTACTCGGATGTAATGAGTTAAAGGCATTGGTGTCATACTTGACAAAACTATGCATATAAAATAAGGTATACAGGTGTCCATTTCAAGTAATTACTCTACAGGCAGTTAAAACAACCAAACGATTGAGTAGAAATTCTTGTGAGACCTGAGACATGCTATTTTGATGACAAATGAGGTTTGTGCAAATCTGAATGCCAGAAAAAAGTACTCAGTGACTCTCTGTGGCAGTACAGTTGGGCTTTTAATGTACAGAAACAGTTTTGCAGTCTCACGTGCAAAGCTTTGTGAATGTATAAGATAAAAGAACATTTGCTGAGATAGTCTAACTGCTTACAAAAAGTTTTGAGCTTTGTAACAGGGCAATGTCAGTTAAATGTTATAAATAAATCACAAAATATATAGCACAGGAGTGAATATTAAGCGGTACAGTAGGCTGATGTATTCATTAAATGCAGAAGGAATGTGTCTGGTATAAGCATTTCTGTGAAAGCCAGACATAAACATTGCAGAATAATGATTCAGTTTGCTTTAGGTCTGGGATGTTTTCAGTAAGAATGTCACAGTAGGTTGCTATCAGAATGGGTCCATGTAATTCATGCCCCATTCAGAGCAACTATAGCACCTAACAGAAAATAGAGCAAATGCTGAGATATACAGAGTATCTAGTGATACCGAAACAGAACATGCTAAGTGGGCCAACAACATAATAACTTTAGTTAAATAAGATAAAGTCATGATTTGTATTGCCCCACAAGACCTTAAGAAAGGAACTGTGGCAATACCACCATTTACAAACTAGTGAGAACAGTTGCCAAGAGAGTTTGACAAATTAGACTTGAAGAAATTCCTAACTGTTTACATTTACTGTGTACTCAGATACCTATAGATTTGTTAGGCTGTCCCTTGGGAAGTAATTAGCTCCTCAGATGTTTCAGCACTTTATAGTGAGTATGATCTTAGAACTAGAAGGTGCCATTAATATTATAGATGGTATCTAGACTGGGATGGTATGAGGAAGGAGCATGATAAACATCTAATTAAGTTGCTGGATAGATTCAGAGCTCAGGATTAGAAGCCCATTAAAGCAAAGTGTAAAATGCTTATTGAAGTACATTATCCAGTTGGTTACAGATAATGGTTTCTTACCAGATCCTGAAAAAAATGCCTGCCATAAAGAATATGCAAAAGCCAAAAGTTAAGCTGTTTTAGATGCAATTTTTCTTAAGAATAGTACAATATCTGGAAATGTTCATACCACATTTGTCCAAATTAACAGTGTTAATTTAAGAGATGTTAAAGCATGATTCAGTCTGGAGTAGGAATGAGTTACTCAAGGGACTAGCTACCATCAAACCTACACTAAAGTATTAGAATGTTATTTTTTTTTTATAGCTCATATGAAAAAATATTGCAAAAGCTGAGAAATATGGAGTGTCTAGTTGTGGTGCTGAAACAGACTGAGCATACTAACTGGATCAACAGTACGATAAGATAAAGTCAGGATTTGCATTGATCTGCTTAACCTTGGGCATGATTAAAAGGATAACCATGCATCTCTGATTAAAAGTGATGATATTTTTCCAAGTCTAAATGCTAAGAAACAAAAACAAAACAAAAAAAATGCTTAGTGACTCATTGCATTGGACATGTTTTAATGCTACTTATTGCTTTATCAACATCTTCCTCTAAGATCATTGGATACCAACAGTTATGCACCTCATGCATAACTAAATTGTTATAGAATGTTTATGCAAAGTACATAAGTTAAAAAAAATTATTCTTAAACAATTTACTCATCTCTTTCTCTCTTGAGAATGTCTGTGTATTGCATTTGTGTGTGTGCCTGGGTATGTTTGGGTGTTTTGCAGTTGATTCTAAAATCAGATTAATATTTTCAAAAATATGTGCATGCATCTTACCTGTCTTTGGATTTATGTCATTTTTTATTTAAATATCAGATCCACAATCTAAAAGCCCATGCAGATGTTGATGGGAAGCTGTGGTGAGGGAGACAGAATGGTTTGTAGGGACAAGTATATCTCGCAGAAGATACTGCTATATGGAACAAACACCCCATCTACACAAAACTGAGTTCATCCCTGTTGATATTCAAGCACAACTTAGATCTACGAATGAGAAAAAGAAAATTTAACCCAGGACAACCTGCTGTACTACTAATGAACAGAAACAGCTTTTAAATACTTTATCCCATGCATGGTTCCCCTAAAATTATCTATGGTATGATCCCAGTTATTCTCATTAAAGGTGATAGATAATTATCAACCATGGGATGGGTAAGGCCAATCTGTAACTAAATGGGATAGGTTATTCCGGGCACAAAAAGAGAGGTTGGCTCTGTTTAAAATGACCTGCAAGGGCAGCTAGCCTAGTATGTACCTATGAACCTACAGGTGCAATCCCATTTATCATATGTAGAATGGGTTTTGTTCATGAGTGGACACGTACACTGATGTGTCTTCTTAACCAGGCAAGGATCATTTTTGCATGCCTTTTCATTTAAGTACTAGGTAGCATAAATTGCCATCAACAAGATACACAAGTGAACAAATCAGACCTGAAAATATTCCCCAACTTGTTACTCTCATTATTAAGATATTCTCACCCCCCCATGCCACATGATAATTTGGAGGAGGAGAAGGAGTAGACAGCCTAGGAGACCATAATAAGAGAGATCCTGCCCTTTCAATTTAGTGTACCAGAGTGCACATACAACACACACACACACACACACACACACACACACACACACACACACACACACACACACACACACACACACACCTTCAGACACCCATGCACACATTCACTCCCACACAGATATACTCACTCCCAGACATTCCACATATGTCCACATCCATTCAGCAAAAATCAAAGTCCCCACCACACACGCACTCAGGCACATTCATGGAAACACTCAGCCATACAAAAACACACATTCAGACTTTCAATTCCCTTCTCAACCATCGAAGGGGAATCACCCAATTAGATAACACTCAAACACATGTGAGTACACATCCACACACACCGACACTCACACACACACACACACACACACACACACACACACACACACACACACATTGATTCAATCAACCTCATTCATGCCCTTACAGACATGCATATACATTTCACACATGCACGTACTAATACCTCCCTCCCCCATGACTTCACTGAACTTACCTGCAGCATGAGTACTTCCACAGCAGTAAATCGCTAACTGCCTTGATTTTATGTTGGCCACTTTTTACTCTTAAAATAAAATTTGACTTGACAAGTTATTCTGTGAACCATTTGGGTGAGCAAATTGGTATCCACAGACATTTCTGGGGAAGAAAGTGCATGGCTAATTAGCCAGTCTCCTGGACTTCTGCATTAGCATGTTGCATTGCCTATTAGACCTCTGTTTGAACTGAGGCTGCTGTGATGCTAAATCTCAAGTTACAGAGTGGCCAATAAATTCAAAAGGCTTAGCACAATGCACAAACCTTCTGAATGATAGCTGCCATATATGGTCTTAATTATTAATTCATAAGTCACTTTTTTAACTTGTTTTTCTAAATAGTGATATTCCTGCAATCCTAATGGAAGTGGATGGAGTTATGATATTAGATATGCAAATAATATGCTAATTAGCTGTCCAGTTTGGCAGGGGGATAGCTATACCTTCTTTTCAACAGGCTTTGCCCAGATTTTCAATGCCTGGGCCTTGAGATGTATGGTGCTATTTGTTAATTTTGTAATGGAGGAATGTAAAGTTATAAGGTATGGGAATTATGCCAGTTTATTTAGTGATGGGAGCAGATACAGAAGGAAGCTGCCTACATAATTTCTTTTATTAGTTCCTGTAGATAGACAACCAGTGTTAGAGATATTACAAACTCAGAAGTAACAGGGACAATATTATGGCAACACAGTAAAGAATGTCTTAAATCTAAGGAAAGAAAATAAGAGGTAGAATAATGCTCGGTCCAAACTTTAGCCAGAAATTACAAGTTCAAACAATATAAGTTGTCCTGGCCCCCTTTAAATAACTCACACCAACACCAAAAGACATTTGATGACCTTTATTAATATTACATAACCTTTAACTTTATTCATGTAAAAAAAATAACAGTAAACTTCATAATTCTTAAACGATCTCAGGGCAGCATACCTACTCACCCTGGCCGAGTCATACATCAGGACAGCATACCCACTCACCCTGTACAATCATATATCAGGGCAGCATACCTACTCACCCACCAACCTTAAATGGGCAGTGTACCTGCTCACCCTTTCAAATCAACCATCATCCAATTAAGTTCACTTATTGTCAAGCAGCATCCATCAGCTCACTTGATCCCCAAATCAAAGTCATGACCATCTTTACCTAGCGGGGAAACAGAAGAGGACAATCTTGTCCCTCTTCTCCACCCTCAAACTAACAATAACCCAAAGAAATATTTTGGGAGGGAGGGTCACCAACTCACGCCTGAATGTGACACCACTTCCTCTGTTCCCAAATATGTCAGCTAATCTAAGTCCCTCCCTAACCTACCTCACTTCCCCTAAAATTCTCAAAACACTTAACCCTTATTGTCCAAGAGGCTAATCCCTGTTACCTGACTTAACCATACCAAATCCCCCCCTTCTCCACCTAAAATAACACCCCCCAGTCACTAAAGAGGGTCTTGGAGAAATTAGTTTGTCCCAAACCTCATTTGCATACTTTGCACTGCATACGTTTTAGGTTATGCAAAGAGAAGGCAGATAATTGTATAGAAGAAATTATGCATATTTGCTGAGTTAGCATTTTTGTTTCTTTTGCTGCCACTGGAACTTGCTCTGAACATATGTATGTTGCTGTGATAGATCTGAATTAGCCAAATGATACTGAGAATGTTGACTATTGAGAAATTATCACAGTCTAACCTAGCAGGCCTAAACACCAGATAAAGTAGATTTGTTAAAAAACCTGTCATATTTCAAAGTTGTATATAGTTCAAATCTTGGTTCGGTGCAATGGCCCATACTCGATTGTGACAGTCTTATGTTTTCATAGTTTAGTTTGGTTCAGTGCATTAGTCCATATTTGATTGTAAAAGTCTTGTTTCAAAGATTAGTCATAATATAGCTTATTCTGCATTGTACAAATGATGTTTCATGACATAGTTGCAGTTATATACATGTAATCAAGTATTTTCTGAAAAAGTATATAGTATATTTTCTGAGCAAAGAAATGAGCATTGCAAACATTTCGTACAGTATACGCTGTGATTGCAGTCAAGGGAAATGTGTAATATATCTTCCACATTTCATACAAGATTACATTATTTGATAACTACAGCAAAAAACGTATTGAGTATTTCAGAGCAGAAGTTGGGCAAAACTTCACTCTCATAACTTTGAACATTTATTTTCTTATTTTTGTTAGTTTCTTTGTTAATTACTTTTTTTTGTTCCTGATTTATAAGTCAGACACTTGTTCTGCTGCTTTGCAGTACTCTTCCACTCAGTGGAGACATTCAGAGTACAGAATACATGAATCAGAGCTTGCTTAAGTGTGAAATATGTTTCCCAGTGTCACCCACACTTAGCAGGTGCTTGGCAACATGAAGGGATGGAGCAGGCAAGAATACATTAAAAATCAGTGATGTAACTCTACCCTAGTCTGGGGTCATCCCAAAAGTGGATATGCAGTCACATCTCAGCCTTTCAGATGAATTATGTACATCACACTCTGACTTTTCCCAGGCTTTAAAAGCAGTCACAATGTCTAGCCTGTGTCCTTATCCAAAATAATATTTAAGACCTTTACTTCATGCTGGTTCTTTCTACTGCTGTGCTATAGCTAGCTAATTTGTATCTCGATGGATCATTTAGTCTTATTTTGTGGGTCATTATTTGTTTTCTAGCATACTTTCCTGTCAGAATTCCATTAGTGAAGGACTAGAATTTATATTTTTATTGAGTTCAAACATGAGCCCTCCCCTACGATAGAAAGAACAACAAACAAACCAAAAAATCCTGGACCATGTTACTGTATTTCATATAAATTATTTCCAATATGTATATTGTTATAATGACCATTTTTGCAGATAATGTCACTTATAAAAGACAGTGTACTGCAAAAATTATTAATAAATCCTCTTTTTTGACAATTGTAGGTATGCGTATCTTGTCTTCATTCAAGTGTATGTTAATCATAACATATATTATGTTTAGCAAAGTGACTGCCTTATTCCCCTTCTGGGTTTCCAGGATACTTACTTTGGCACATTATCTTCCTTAAATGAAAGCAGGGCCAGAGGTTTCCATGGGTATATGAAAAATGGAGCAGTAGTATGACAGCACCATTGTTGTGCTGTTTGGATCACTGAAGATGTTTCCATTAAGTCAGGCCCAGCATACATTGCTGTAGTGTCATGTTTGAAACAGGACAGATGTGCTTATGGGAGAAGAAAGAACAATGAGCCAATTCACAGTGCATTACTACTGATATGATTTGTAATGTCAGCTAGGGCAACATGTCTTCGACTGGCATGAGCTTCATAGCTGCAGGGTTACTGCAGGGGTGAAATGACATGAACACATAAGTGACACGTGTTCATGTTTCATGAGAAATCAGTTCAAAAATACTGGTATCAGGGCCATGGTAGAATGTTATGTTTTTCAACATGCCCTTTATATGGAGGAACATATAAGCTGAAGAAAAAGAAAATGACGCAAAGTCTTTGTCTTATGGGAGGCTTTGTTTAATTTCAGTTTAAAGATCTGTGACATAAGTTATGAAGAGGCAAATGGCATATGTTAGTTTCTTTTTGAAAATGGTATAGACATATGGAAAACAAGATGAAGTCATTGTGAACACAGCAAAAGCAAATGTTAATAAGAGATGCACACTATCCTTCAGAACAGAAACAAGTAAGTTGTCACTTGCTTAAAGAGTGTTCATGTGCTCATACAGCACTCTTTCAGACTAAGGGCAAAGAGCATGAAGAGAGAATAGCAGTGCATGTGATGTAGAATATTTTGCAACATACCTTGGGATTCAGAAAGAATCCCACTGTGGATTGTAGGAGTTGTGGACAAAAAGGGCTGTTTCCACAGTCATGCAAAATGTGATTCAGAGACACATTAGCGGCAATGCAGAAAGACCTAATTATCGTGTATTTTGCATGCCTCTGAATCACATAGTTTTGCCACTGGTGCTAATAAACAGTTTCCTGCAATAAGCACCTCTGGCAACCCTTGCAATGCTTCAGCACAGGCATCCCCTCAGTCATTCTCCAACACACACACACACACACACACACACACACACACACACACACACACACACACACACACACACCTTTTACCTCTCTCTGAGTTAACAAAATGTTCCTGTATGTATCCCTTTATTTTTTCACTGCCCCTCCCAAATCATGGATGATTACAGTCTGTCAATAATGCCAGGCATTAGAGTTTTAGTCTTGTTTGTTAAAAAAGTTAACTGAACAACAGGTTTAGTATTAGTATGCATTTCTTTCAAAGTGGCTCAGAGTAATATTTAAAAATTCTCCCTGGTATCATCTAGTGTTCCTTTCAGGTTTGTCCAGATGTCTTCTGCACAGCCATTTACAGGTATTGTGCCCTCCAACAATGAGACAGCCCCATCCTATGCAACTTTCCCTGATTATATGTGCTTTGCTCCATGTAGTTCATGGACTGTTATGGTAAATCAGTAATACCTGATATTAAGAGGTTCATATGTCTTATAATTAAAAATGCACCATAGCACATCTCCTCCTCAGTTAGTACAGAGGTCTAAGACTTTGGATTGATGATAAGCTGCTGTTTGTGCCAAAGTTACAGTGTTTGAAACTCCACCTCCCAAGTTTAACTTTAATTTTTCAGTGACTTAAGGTAATATTTTAAGAGTATCCCTGGTATCTCGTGGTAAGGCAAAGGGCTAAGTCTCTGCAAAGGCACTATTTTGTGTGCATGAGGGGTACATGGTTTGAAGCTTTCCCCCTGTTTTTATCGTGGCTTAGGTTCATAGGAGATTACAAGGCTAACAGCTTAAAAGCCCTTACAAGGCTAGCCAGTATGACCCAGTTTTACCCAATATATGGCCCCTTGGAGTAAGAGGATGGCATGGGCTTATACCTATGCCTTGAGTATCTTACAGATTGCCCCTGTCCATAAGGGACATAGGCACTACCCCAGCTGTGAATTTTTGACTCCCCATCCATTAATATTATCATTTAAATCACTGGCATCTAGTTTTCCACTTGCCAGTGTCTTTTGCATTTAAACAATTTTGTTGTATTAAGTTTTTAGGTATCACTGGTATCTGTCACTGGGATTGGGGGTTCGTATAACAGTTAAGGTGTTTACCTTACCATTACAGGGTTTGGTTCTCACCTTTGAGGGGAAATTGGCTAGGCCTAAAATGACCCACAAGGGCAGCTAGCCTAGTACTTACCTATGAACCTGTAACCACAAAAATTGTTGCTCAGACAAAACTGAGAATTAAAACACGAAGCACAGCACTCCCAGACAGTCCAAGGAACAGATTACTAAATTAAAGGAAACAAAAATAAAAACTGAAACAAGTGATTAAGCACTTTCGTTCTTTTTACTATTAAGAACTTCTTCAGAATAAAACTGTCAGAAATCACACCACTTTTATAAAACAATTTTGCCATGATGTTAACAATGAACCACCGATACAATTACATAACCAATTAACTAATTACATAAGTGTTAAAACTATGCAACTGATCCAATCCCTTAAAGTCTTTAAATACTTTTATATTTCAATAAGCTTTTTATAGAAATACGATTTTCTAGAAATACGATCATTAAGTCCAGGTTTGACATCAGCTCTTAAAAAACCTGCCACTTTTAACTCTAAGTATTCAAGAAGTGCATTGAATGAATCCACAAATATTCTTGCAAATTTTCTTTGCATTTCTTGAATACTTTAGAGTTAAAGTGGCAGTTTTTTTAAGAGCTGATGTCAAACTTGGACTTAATGATCATATTTCTATAAAAAACTTTATTGAAATATAAAAGTATATAAAGACTTTAAGGGATTGGATCAGTTTCATAGTTTTAACACTTATGTAATTAGTTAATTAGTTGTGTAATTGTATTGGTTGGTTCATTGTGACATCATGTGAAATTGTTTTATAAATGTGGTGTGATTTCTGATAGTTTTATTCTGAAGAAGTTCTTAATAGTAAAAAGAATTAAGGCACTTAATCACTTGTTTCAGTTTTTATTTGTGTGCCTTTAATTTATTAATCTGTTTCTTGGACTGTCCGGGAGTGCTGTGCTTGGTACCTATCAACCTATATTCCATCTGGAGGTTGGGGGTTGGCTTAATGGTTAAGAGTTTACAGGGTTTGATTCTTACCTTTGGGTTGGGAAATTTGGCTATGCTTAAAATGGCCTTTCAAAAAAGATAGCCTAGTAGTAATCTATGAACCTAGCATCAGCCCAATATAGCAGGGTTGGCTTGATAGTCTGAAAGAGTTTAGACGTATGACATTCCTCCTCCTACCACACAGCTACATTCACAAATCATATACATAGAGATACCACACACACGCACACACAAAAGCACAGCTACCTTACATATCTCCTAACATCCCACTATACCTTGGGCTAGTGAGAGAACAATCACTATTTTTAAAGTTTGACCTCAGTGGAAGTTTTTAATGTGTGAATTTGAAGGACTAGTTTTGTTAGGAATTTTCATTTGCGGGTATTTCTTCTAGATAATTGGCCAAATGGTAGCAACTTCTTGCTGTGAGGTGACAACGCTATCCACAGTGCCACAGCTTCTTATAATCACTGTTAAACTCTGATAACAGCAATGCAGCACTCATTGCATTGCTGTTATCAGAGTTTAACAGTGATTATAAGAAGCTATCCACAGTGCCACAGCTTCTTGTAATCACTGTTCAATTCTGATAACAGCCATTTTGTAAGACTTTCTCCCGCTCTCTCTCTTTCTTTTCTTCATGTTTGTGGAAACTTTGAGTTGGGATACATATAGTTTAATGTATGGGGGCTTGCCCCCATGTCGATTAGTATGAATGAATTCACACCCATGGGAAAAAAAATGCATTTCCAGACCTTGGGACTGTCACTGTTTTGAAGTGCAACTTAACAAGAATTTAGATTTTAGGGGCAAAGTAATCACATGTTGATTAAGCAAGATGCAGTTATTCATATCAAACCCAGTAGCAGACAATGCTTTTGTGCTACTCAGACCACAAATTATTTGACTTCCAGCTAATCTCTCAGAATATGAAGAACTCACAATGGAAAATGGTTAATGATTTAGTTGTATTATGATTCAATAATGCTATATTGCTTAACTTGTTTTCTGCTTATATTAGCTCACTATACTATCATCTGTTTTCTGTTATCTGTTTGATAGTCTGATCCAAACTCTGCATTAGTGAAATAATAAGGTAGGAAACTGAATGTATTAGCCCATGATCACAACTTAACAACCACAACACCTTGTCGTGAAGGTGGTGGCATGGTGCCATTGGCCGCTGAGTGTGGTACAAAAATGCCAAATGTGCCTGATTTATGTGCTTCAGGATGGGTTGATCACTGATACTAAGCCACCCTGACAGACTGTAAATTGATGGATTCCAAATAAGCTTGTCCATGTTTGTTACATACCACAGGGTGCAGAGAGGTTAACTTCAGTGCTGTTTTTGCTATACAGTATTCTTGAATGCTGCTCGTCATCCATGCTGTCATTTTTCTAACAAACCTTTGATCCCGACATGGCATGAAAAATGCAAAAGGCAAAATGTGCTTCAAATAAGCACTCTTGCTTTGCATGGAATGTGCTAGACTACATTGCACTGTGGATATATTACAGATCTTAAGACATAGCAAAATGAATCAGATCTATAACAGCTAACCACCTAGTTAGCAGACAGATGGATTCACAAATAAGATGCACAAATTCTAAAAAGCAATTTGTATAAAACGTACAAGAGCACTTCTGTGACATCTTGATAGCGCACTGAGAAAATGTCATATGATGCAGCGTTATATCAGTTCTGATGCTTCTTACACACATTTTGTTGAAAGTATGACACAGTCAGTACAAAGTATATGTGATGCTAAGGTCTGGAATATTTCCTAACATAGTACATACCTGTTGTTATTTTTAATTCATCCTACAATGGTCTAAAACAAAAATCGAATGATATATTTTGTGAAGAAGGAAAACTGCAGCTAATAAATTGCTGCCAGGTTCCTGCACAATTACAACAGAACAATAGTTATATTTGGGCATAATTTGAAAATGTTATCTTAAATTTATAATGCCTTAAAATGTGTTCATGTCTGTTTAGAGACTTCACAGTGTAGAATCTTGTTTCTCTATAGAAAAGTCAGAAAGGCAAGTTTTGTTATTCTTTTAATGGCATTGTATCCAAGCTTCTTATAACAATAGCTTACATCTGTCCAACATGGATTAAAAAAAAACAAAACAAAACAAAAAAGGCCAGTGTTGTCACAAGCAATTCTGCACAGTAGTGTACATAATTCTTATTGTGAGACTGGAAAAATTCTGCAAAAGTGAGAGTGCTTGGTTGTGTTATATTGTGTACATTAAACTGAAGAATAAAATTAAACTACGCACAGTTAACTACCTTGTACTACATATGTGTGGAACTCTTTTACAGAAAGATTTCTTTGAAATCAGGCTGAATTTCTTAACTAACACTGGGCCAAGAAATGCCAGGCAATAGAAAAGTATGGATTAGGGCAGAAAAAAATGACTCCTGAAGATTAACTGAATTATCTGTGAAAGATTTATTGGCTTTTCTGCAGATGAGATATTTAAAAGGTGTATACCTTTTAGTCTGTGATTTGGTGAACCCATTTCAAACATCATTTACCCCACAATATCTGCCAGCTTCACTGTTTCAATCATAGTCTTGCAGTCTTATCAAAATTCTGATAGTATGATGTGCTGGTTATTTCACTCGTTTCACATTTTTATTAGTCAACATCCTTACTTGTGTGAATTGAAAAAGAAGCTCTATACATTTTACTTATTTTGCTAATCTGCGTCTACAGCTAGAAAGTGTTTTGACCTGGCAGGGTGAATGCTACAGGGAAATAGAATTGCAGCTGAAAGCCCTCCAGGTGTAGCATCTCTAAGCCACTGAAGACCTGATCGCTTTGGGCTCCCCCCCCCCTCCACCTGTGTGTGCAAGGAACCCACTCACTCCAGCTAAAACCAAAGAAAACTCTAACCAGCAATCATCCAAAAATAGACTGCAGCCACTGGTTTAACTCCAGGAACCTTGTTGTTGCCGCTTGTGTAGTAGCCACTGAGGACCTGATTGCTTTGGGTCGTCCCCCCCACCCACTTGTGTGAGCAAGGAATCCTCTCACTCCAGCTAAAAGCAAAGAAAACTCTAACCAGCAATCATCCATAAATAGACAGCAGCCTCTAGTTTAACTCCAGGAACCTTGTTGTTGCCGCATGTGTAGTAGCCACTGAGGACCTGATCGCTTTGCCCCCCCCCCACTTGTGTGAGCAAGGAATCCTGTCACTCTAGCTAAAAGCAAAAAGAAACTCTAACCAGCAATCATCCAAAAATAGACTGCAGCCCCTGGTTTAACTCCAGGAACCTTGTTGTTGCCGCTTGTGTAACTACTGTTATGCCTTGTTAAAATATGCTACAGTTCATACTCCAGGGGCAACAGCTGCAAACCTTCTTCCTCTTAGCCCACTCCCACCCCTTTCATCCATTTCACTGTTGATAATTTGATGTATGTTAAGGTATTTAGCCCCTCTCAATAGTCATAGCCTTCAGTCCCTCCTCCTCAATGCTTGTTTTTCACTAAACACCAAACAGAGGTGCAAAGTCTCAAGCTGCTTTTTTCTTTAGCTACATTGTGTGCAACAAACAATGAGCAAAGGGGAATTCAAATATAAAAGAGAATAAAATCTGCCACTGCAGACTAGTAAGCAGCATACAACTTCCACCCGTGGTGTATTCCTACACTTAGTTTTTCTTGGAGAAACCTTCCAGTCCTTGAACAAGGGTGCCTGTATGTTTACCTTATTTCCTTGGCTGTCCTTGATAATTAGCTAGGTTTAGCAGAGTCCCTTGGATTCTCCCCTGCTACTTCAAATTCCAATTGAAGGTTTCCCTCCCTTCCCCCACCCCCAAGTGATTGCTCAGGTACAACACACCAAAGATTTAAAAAGCCCTGGATGCCATATTTGCTCTAATTGCAGCTGAAAGCCCTCCAGGTGTAGCATCTCTAGTAAGTGTCCCTGGACTAGCTGATAGTTTTTTTTAGCTAAGTTCTCTCTGGAAGGTGTATCCCCGCTTTATACCTATCTATACAACCACACCCCCTCACTTCCTCCCAAATCTCCCACTCCTCTACTTCCTGTTCTCATACTACCTCCCTTCTTTGCTCCTCCCCACATTTACCTACTATCAGAGACTACTATGCCTTACTCCCACCCCTTCCTCTCATCCTCTGTTCTACATCCCATAAAGTGACATGTCTCTTACAACTCAGACTATACTCTTACCTTCTCTACTCCTTATACTCTATCACCTCACCTCCTATCACTCACACTTACCTACTCCCTACTTCCATCCGTCAAACACCACTCTTAACTCAAGTACTACACCACAACCCTATCTACTAATGTGTTCCTCCATCCTTCCCCCCACCACTCCCATTCCTAAAATAAAAATGTCTCCCCCCTCCCCTTTAAAACAAAAAAAAGTCTACTTACTCAAATTAAAATCCCATTACAAACCTCTACTTCTGTCTGGTGACATTCATCCTAACCCAGGCCCTACAGACACTACCCTGAACAATAACCCCCCTGTATCCAAACCTGCCAACCCCTCCAACCCACAAAAACAAGTACAAGTCTGCTCTATCAGTGTCAGGAGCCTTGAAAATAAATTTCTAGAACTCCATGCTTGGATAGCTAACTATACTCCTGACATAGTTACCCTAACTGAAACATGGTTAAAACCACACCATCTGGACAGTGAAATCATTCCTCCTGGCTATAATATCCTTAGATTAGATTGACCTAAAAGAAAATGAGGAGGAGTCTCCATACTCTACTCCAATTGTCTCTCCCACATCAGTCCCACACTAGACTTACCGTCCTTCTCACCAGCTGATATCCTACTGACCAACTTCAAACTTAACAGTTTCAACACCATAACTGTCGCAGCAATCTATATTCCCCCTGGTGATAATATTAACATACTTGAGAACATCTTATCTCACCTCTCGCATACCATCCGCAATGAAATAATTATACTGGGAGATGTAAATATTGATTTGCTTACAATACAAGCTCCCAACACTACTTCCTCTATAAACCTACATGGGTTTGAGCAGCTAATCACAACCCCAACCCACATTAATAAATCTCACCTACCTAGCTCTCTTCTTGACTGGATATTGGTCTCCCACCCTCAAAACAATCATAACTCTCAAACCCTTCCAAATGCTCTCAGTGACCACTGCCCTATAGCAGTTACCAGACATACTCCCCTCCTTACCAAACCTAACAAATTTATTACCACCCGCTCACTTTCTCATTTCTGTCCTAACTCCTTTATTCACCAACTCTCCAAAATTAACTGGTCTTACCTCACCACTCTTCCTTTAGATGAAGCTGTCCACTCCTTCAACACTACATTCCTAAACATTCTTAACTCTCTTGCTCCTCTTCGCACAATTAGAATCAAATCTAATACTGCTCGCTAGCTCACTAAATCTACCAGAACCCACATGAAAGAAAGGGATAGGATTTGGAAAATGTGGACTAAAACTAGGACCCCTTCTCTTCTTCAGAAATATAAAGAACTCAGAAATAAAATAAATCCATTATGACAAAATAAACTTCTATGCCAATCCTCCCTCTACTCTTAAATCAGACCCAAAGAAATTCTGGAGCTCTATTAAACAGACTCTTTATCTAGGAAACCCTTCCTCTCCTAACCCATGTCCCAGTGCAACACCTGAAGACATAGCCAACAAATTTAACAATCATTTTATAAACTCAATAACCTCCATAATAAATCCCCCCCCCAGAAACAACACTAGCACCCCCACAAACTCTATACCTCTTCCATACCCTCCTAACTCCTTCTCTCTAAAAGCAGTATCAACTATGTAAAGTCATTACTCTCTAAACTTAAACCTTGCTCCCCATCTGTTGACAAGCTACCCTCATACTTCCTGCAGATTGCCTCTGAACCTCTTGCCTATCCTGTATCCATCTTAATCAACCGATCCATTTCTGAATCATATGTCCCCACTGTATGGAAGAATTTCTTTACTCTACCCATTCACAAAGGGGGCAACTCCTCAGACATATCCAACTTCAGACCAATTGCCATACTCTCTCCACTCTCAAAAATCCTAGAGAAATGCATTCACAAGCAAGTAATGCATTACCTTCATCAGGTAAACCTTCTCACACCCACACAGCATGGTTTCAGTCCCAAGCATAGTACAACGACTGCACTCATATCATTCATCAACATAGTCTCCCTAGCTTGTATTAACAATAAACTTGTCTCATGCCTATTACTTGACCTTTCTAAAGCCTTTGACACTGTCTCTCACCCACTCCTCCTAGATAAGCTCATTAACTTACATTTCTCTCCCCCTACTATCTCCTGGTTTTCCAGCTATCTCGCAACCCGCCAGCAATCAGTTAAATGGCTCTCAGCACTATCCTCCCCTCTCACTGTACAAATGGGAGTCCCCCAAGGGTCCATACTTGGACCACTACTCTTTAATATTTTCACCAACTTGCTCTACTCCTCTTGTCCCCAGTCATCTCTTGTGACACCACATCACATAACAATCCCAAACATTTTTGAAAGTCTGTCTCCTCTCTATTTAACCCAGGCACCATCCCAAACCCATCTTCTGCACCAGAAAAAAACCCACAAGAAATCTCCCAAGCCTTTAATTCCCACTTCATCTCTACCATCCAAATCCTGCTCAAAGACTGCCCATCCAACTCAAACACACATATCCCAACCCCAACTAAACACACCCCCAACACACAACCAGGCAACTCCTTCAACATTCAACCTGTACCCACCTCTTTGATTTTCAAACTCCTAAAACAACTCAAGCCTTGCTCTCTCTCTGCAGATAAACTTCCTGCAGAATATCTGCAAACAGCAGCTAGAGCAACAGCATATCCAGTTACCATTCTTATAAATTGATCTCTCACTGAATCTTATGTTCCTCATCTATGGAAAAGATCCATCATTACCCCACTATGCAAAGGGGGTATCTCCCATGATCTTTCCAACTACCACCCAATCTCTATACTCTCCCCTCTATCTAAAATCATGGAGAAATGTGTTCACTCACAACTTCTTAAACACCTCTCTTTTAACACTCTTCAATCCCCTACCCAACATGGTTTCCAGCCAGGACATATCACTACTACTGCCCTATTATCTTTCACTGACTCTGTCAACAAAGCCATGGATGCAGGCTATCCTACCTCAGTAATCCTACTAGACCTATCCAAGGCTTTCGACACAGTGTCACATGCTAAGCTAATACACCAACTATCAACCCTAGGTTGCTCCCCAAGATCCCTCACCTGGTTTGCCTCCTACCTACAGTACAGGGAACAATCTGTAAAATGGTTAAATGTGCAATCTCAGTATCAACCTAACAATATAGGAGTACCACAGGGATCCATTTTAGGACAACTTCTGTTCAATATTTTATCAACAACCTGCACAAAGCCCCTCAAATCCAGAACATCATCTAATACGCCGATGATTCAACACTTATAACCACATCAAAAACTTTCACAGACCTCCTCACACTTACACAATAGGCTTTTACTTCTATCGAATCATGGCTTATTAATGCACAACTAATGCTAAACTCCGAAAAAACTAAACTTTTACTTTTCTCATCAAAACCACCTAACTTTGACTTTAAAATCATGGCTAAAGATGGCACAGAAATTAAACTAGTGAAAACAGCCAAATTGCTAGGTATAACAATAGATGATAAACTCACATACGAACAACACATCCTAACTGCAATCAAGAAAACCCACTTCAAACTAGGCAAACTATGCTGCCACAAACTCTACCTGGACAAACATACCAAAATAAAACTAGCCAATACCCTACTCATCCCCTCCCTCTTATATGGTAGTGCATTTTCACTAACCTGCACAAAACCCTTAGTGATAAACTACAATCATGTTACAACAAAATAGCCAAATTTGCCTCTGGAAAACCTTACCGCTATCATCACTGCCATGCCATCACTGAACTAAGATGGCTAGAATTTTCCCACCTTTTACAATACATCCAACTAACTTTACTAATTCAGTTGTTAACTTCTTCTTGTATTTTTAACTGTCATATCTTCCATTGTGTGTATATATCATATGTTTTTCTCTTTTTCTTCCTGTCATATCAGTAGCATTGCCACATTGTTTTTAACAATTTGTGTTTTCCTTTGTATTTTTGCTTGTGGAGCTTTTCTCCCCGGGCCTCCACTGAAAATGGGTCTCTGACCCAGTGGACTTTCCCGGTCAACAAATGTTAATAAATAAATAAATAAATTGTGCAATATGATGATGACTTAGCTGTTACAATCATTGCTGACAACCCAACTGACCTCCACTCAACTACCCAGGCATCCTTCCACACCATTGAGGCTTGGCTTAGTGATAACAAACTAATACTTAATCCAAAAAAAACTAAGCTCCTACTCTTCCTCCCTAAAAACATCACCACACTCAAAAGTACATTTATCATCTTATCCTGCAACAACACTATCATCTCAGCTGAATCTATATACTAAATTGCTAGGTGTTACAATAGATGATCAGCTTAAGTTTGATCTCCATATTACTAACTCGGTAAAAAGAACTCATCGGAAACTTGGACACCTTTTCTGTAGCAGGAAATATTTAACTAACACTGCCCGAATAACTCTCTCCCAGGTTTTATTACTCCCAACACTCCTGTACAGCTGCTACATATTCACAAACCTAAATTATACACTTATTTCCAAGCTTGAAACTACCTATAATAAGATTGCCAGATTTGCAGCTAACCAAACCTACAAGTCACACCACTGCTTAGCAATACAACAACTAGACTGGCTAGAATTTCCTCAGCTGCTCCAACTATACCAACTACAAATCATCCACTCTATTCTCTATCTACCCTCATTCTGCCCCAGCCTGTACACTGTCATATCCAAATATTCCCCTGCTAGGATGCTACGCAGCTCAAATCAAGAATTATTAGACATCTACAAACCCAAAACCAAAATAGGCTGCCTTCTCTATAATTATAATCCAGCTATACCCTGGAACCAACTCCCCTTGGAAATAAAATCCCTCCAGCATAGCAAAAGTTTCAAATTAGCCACAGTGAAATACCTAAAAACAAAGTGGTCTTGCCACTGTAGCCAACCACCCTGAAACCACCATCCTTTCACCTATTTCACCACCTCACTCTTAATGTATCTCTAACACTATTCCCCTGCCTCTTCTACCTCTTCCCTTCCTCTATCTCCAACCACTCTTAATTCTTACAGTCTCAAAACAACCTACCTGTCTAGTCTATCTCCTATACTCTGCCTCCCCTACATCTCCTACTAGCCATTCCTACTTTCCTTTCTTGTTTCCAAACTCCTACCCACTTTAATTAAGCATCTGCCTAACTATTCACTCATTTTTCTCTAAGCAGCTTAAATAATATTGTAACTAGCCACATTTTCTTCTGCTAATTGTTTAAAACCTTGTTTGTAACAACTCACATACTTGTCTGCCAATTGTTTATACTCTGTATAATTGAATTGCCTGAGGAGCTTTTTTTCTCTCCAGGTCTCTGCTTGTAAGATCCCATAGCTGATTGTTACTACTATGTTACTAACATTTAATAAATTGTTTTCTACTCCAGAGGAGCTTTTTTCCCTGGGTCTCTGCTGAAAATAAGCCAAAAGCTCAGTCAGACTAACCCGGTTAACAAATGTAAAATAAATAAAAAATAAATAAATAAAATAATGAACCACCTAGAGGCCAAGGGATGTTGTGAATCCTGACTGTATAAGCAAAGAACTCCCCATCCCTGGAACTATACTCTCTCATTCAAAATACACAAAGATTACTACAATAAAGTATTCAAAGAGCTAAACGTGCCCTACAGGCAAACCAGTTTCTTATGCTCAGAATGAAGAAGGACAAAGAAATTGTTTTAATCCCTAAATATGACTATATCCACACATTTGGAGTATACACACACACACACA
>NC_056726.1:559531233-559593733 GCF_019279795.1 Protopterus annectens | reverse complement strand
GAGTAAACTGGACAACATGGTCTATTTAATTTTGAATACATTTTTATTTAGCTTGATTTTTTAGGCATGTTGGTATGAATCAATGCACTGTGTTGTGCTACAACAGTGTTTATCTAGCACATGGTACAGATGACAGAGCTACTTCCGGTAGCACACTGTTTGATTGCCACAACCTTTGTTTGTGTACTGTGTGACTGACTAAGTCACTGCACCACACAATGCTCTAGGTCTGTGCTTCAAATTGGACATGTGTGTTTACTGGGATGTCCCAAGCTGCCCTCAAATGTATTGCACATTGTCTTTGAATGTCTGCACTCTTCACATATTAACTAATTAGTGTCTCAGTATATGCTATTAGATTATGAATGTCAGCAAGTCTGCTGAAGTAGTTTAATAGTTTCCCATTGCACTTTGAAAAAATGTGAGTTTCAAGGGAAGATACGTTTTACTGTTGAGCATACTAAATTGGTTTTCAATGTGAGAGCTTTTTTGTTTTGTGTAGCAAATGGTTATCAATATTTTAATGTAAAATTTGAAAAAAAAGTTTTAAATTAAATCCAAATCTCTGTGATAATTACAAAACTAAAGAAGAAAATACTATGCACACTAACAGTTTTGAACAATGTTTTACTATAACTGGGGACGACAGCCAAGTAATGGGATACTGTCATGGCTTGGGTGTGGGGGTGGGAGTGCATGACACTGCCTACGGTCTCATTTTACTATAATCCAGCTCTGCCTGTGCCTGGTTTGCGAACATGCCGATCTGTTAATGAATAGTTATACATCCATCAAGAAATCCAGAAACGAGTACCAGCTGAGGCTTATTAATTTGTTACCACTTAGGAAGAAAGGGCTCCAGAGGTCATAGTCACTGTACCAATGAAGCATTAGACCATGACACTGCACCAATGAAGCATCAGGCCATGACTAAGGAGCTGGTAATGAAAATTAAAAATGCTGTTGGGGTTACATCCAGAGGTGAAGTGAGTCAGGGACTAGAGTGGTAGTCTTACACCTCTTTGGGTCACTGCTGAGATGATATCTTGAATACTACATGCCATTCTGCTAGAAAACAAAACCAGGTGAGTGGGTGCAAAGAAAAGCAGCAAAATGGTGAAGGTCTGTAGGAAAAGGCATTTGAGAATGGCTTATGGATCTGGGCTTGCTCATGCTGGTAGGGGGAAGAGGAACAAGCATGTTATACAGATGTCTAAAATAGTAAGGAGTCGGTATGAGGTAATTAACCTGAAGGGTAAGAGCAGAAGGCAGCAGGACGAGCATCACTTCCAAGCTAAAGGCACCAGTGTTTGTTAGGACATAGAAAACCCTTTCTCATTGAAACATGGGGCATAAGAGTTAATAGACTGTAGGTTCAGGGAAACTACAAAACGCATGAGCTAGATGGGTGAGAGGAGATAGGAACGGGGAACATCAACACAGTTCGAGGCACATTAAAAGGCAGAATGGGAGGTCAAATGTGTGTTTCATTCTCTTCTTGTGTAATTGTAATATAATGTAATAAATTCAAGCTCTAAATTTCAGATGATTCTAATGTTTTGCCCAGATATTCAGCATTCCTATCATTCTCAGGAATTAATTTGTTGTATAAAATTTCAGTGGAGTCTATCTTATATTATATAGTGTCATTTTGACACATTTTCAGTGCCTTGACTTAGGGTCTAAAGACAGAAGGTGGAAAATCTTGATCTGAAATAATGTCTAAGTTGTGGTTCTGAGCTGAAACACACTGCACTAATACTAAACAACTATGAAATGTGCAGAAGCCCTTTACTCTGTATGCATAGGTTCAAAGGTATCGGATGACCTGCATTCAGGCCAAAAGCCCAGTGTAGAACACAGACTCAAAAGCGCAGAAGTCATGTTTATCTATACCAGCCCAGTCTGTTTTTTTATGTTACATGCATTTAGTAAAAAAGATCTCCTTACATATAATAGGAGCCTGTCACAAAATATAGGAATGGAGTGTGAGTATATATTAATGTGCCTCTTTGCTTTATGAAGAGGAATGATGTAAAATGAATTATTTTGTCTTAGGATTTCACTCAGTTCTAGCCCTATTGTGATTCAGATGATTTCATTATATAGAGCCAATGCACCAAGCACAACCTTTCCCAAATGTACTAATAACTTACGCTATAGATTTAGGAAGTAAAATCTTGAAAAGTACTGCACCTCTACAGTTCAGAATCTGTTTTATAATCTTTCTCTGAACTTGTTCCAGTATTTGAAGATGGCTGTTACAAACTGCAGAACATAGTATTACATCCCAGTGCTAGTTGTATTATTAAAAAACACTGTCATCTCTGCTACATCTGTAAATGAAATAATAAGCTCTTTGAAACTAATGCCTTAATCCTCACTAAAATGGCACTATCTTTGAAATTAGATTTATTAGTATTTAAAAAACAATGTATTTCATGGTTATTTCTTCACCCAAATCACATGTGGTCATAACCAATGAACACCAGTTGTGTAGTTGCAAGAAGAGTGTCATCTGGCAGTAGATGGCAAATCTGAAGAAGTGACAGTGTGGGCCTGCACTAGCAGGGCAAAGCAAAAAGAATCGCTACTCAGTATTAGCACACCAAAAGAAATTTTACTTAAAATCCGTGTAAGTACTTTCATTCTGCATAAATATAATTTTACTTAAAATCCGTGCTAAGTACTTTCATTCTGCATAAATATAATTTTACTTAAAATCCGTGCTAAGTACTTTCATTCTGCATAAATATAATTTTACTTAAAATCTGTGCTAAGTACTTTCATTCAGCATAAATATAAGGAAACTTCAGAACATAACATGTATGTACGGGAGAAAAGCGTTATTCAAGAAGAGGCGAATTTTGCTTAGGTGTGGTCAATAGGCCATATAGCTTTTGCAGCTGAAGGTGACTGTAGGAAGCATAGATCTGAATAGCAAGGCTTGTGTGCTGTGAAAATAATGGTATCTGCTAGAAATACACAGCAGCTTATTATATTTTTAAAAAGGCAGAGTGCTAATACTGCAGACGGCCTGAAAAACTTGCATGCTTCACATCAGTATGTCTGTCTTTTGTCAGCAGGCAACTAATTCAGGGCTGCCAAAGTTGGAGCATCAGAAATGCCTGTGTATATAAGTTCAGAATGCAATAAATTGTGATTTAATGTGGTTTCACACTGCTTCAAGCAACAGGTGGAATGGGAGGTAAGTTCTGTGATGTGCTCACATGCTGAGCATGATAGATGGATGCTTTCAGTGAATAAAATGTTTTATTCTTATGCTTGACCCAGGTCTTAAGACAGTCCTCCCTGGAATTGTCATTATATGTAATTGATTGGTACTGGGCATTAGACGTTGAAAGCAAAATTTCATCCCTTGATGCAATCTGAAACCATTATAGTGTTTTTTGAAATTATACACCAGCATTTTTGTGGACTGATTAATGTGTTACTAAGTAACGTTGCTTGGAATGTAAATATAGCATGTAATGGGAATATCATAATATCTAGTAACAATAGCAGTGCTATTTTTTCAGTACATGGATGTGAGTACTTTGAAAGCAAATCATTTTTTTGTTCAAAAGGTAGCCATTTTGACACCTCCTGAGTAATACTGATGTCATTTGGTTTCACTTCTGTATGGGTATATGTGCACTCCATGACAAGTAAGCAGAACACTCACAAAATGAAGTAATAAAAATAACATAACTAACTGAGAACTAAGATAGTGATAGCTGAAATTATTATGTCATGCAATGCAGAGTTCCATGGAGCCATAGTTTGGTAGCTCTGTCTGGACATAAATGTTTTATGCTGGCTGATATACATGAAGCTGAGTTTAATTTCACTCTTGGAAAGGGACGTTTCTACTTTCTACTTTAGTAGGGAAAGCTTGCATAGTTCATCCTCCATGAATGTTACACACCATCTGCATGGATTAGCAATGAAAGATAAGGTAACTGTAACTCTGATACTTGGAGCAGAGAAAAATAATGGGGCAATGGGGGGATACATATGGAATGTTTGTCTTGCAGTGTTCCCCTTTCTCTGCAGTACAGCAGTCTTGGAGTTAGTAATAAAGAACAAAGGTGCGAGGCCACAGTCCCCATGTTGGTAGAACAGGATGGAGAAGACCCAATGAAAAAATGTTTTAAAAGTGTAACAGTGAATTTCACAATCTGTAGGTTTATGTCAGATGAAACTTTCATTGTCAAAACATCAAAACTCGAAATACCAAGTTTCATGCTGCTGTTAGTGAGACAGCTTCTGCTGTACTGTGCAAGAGGAAATCAACATTACATTTCAAGTACATGCATTTTCAGGTTAATGCGAACAGAGCCAGTCAAAATTATGAGCACAAATGAGTTAATGGAAGGTAAACATTACATATAATTCAGGTTTACTTTCACAAAGGATTTTACAGTATTCCACAGCAAAGGACTGAATGTGGGAATGTAAGTATGGATGCAGTTCTCAGTCAGCACCATACAGCTTGAGTCAATTTGTCAATTTAATACCCTAAATACCCAGATTATGTGCCCTAATCAGCCTTCTGATTTCTACATGCTATTTGATTTTACTTCTCCTGATGTTGTAAGCCTCTCTGAAGGTGCGAGTAAATTTGGCCTGGACTTCTTTGGGTAGAGAAACCATGCCAAAGTCATTGTGTGCTGTTACTACAAAAATCCATCCTCTGGATGAGATTTTAAACTGGGGGCCCATCTGCCAGAGTTGGAAACTGAGGTGGACATAAAAGATCCCACAACACTTATCAAAAAATAGTTGGAAAATTTCCTGGTGCTCTGGACAAAATTCATGTAATCAGTATGAATACCAATTTGGGTCTCCCTAGAAAAGAGGCTACTGGCCTAGTGGGAGTTACCCTGTTCAAAAAAGGATAAATAAATAATTAAATGTTGTTTTTTTTCCATGCTGTTCTGTGATTATGATATGTTTGTGTTGTAGAAAAAACAGCTACCATTATTTGTACATCTGTTCTACAAATATATTAAAACGTTTTGTTCATCTCACTGTTTTAACTGTTGTGTTGTAAGTGGAGTGTGCAAGTTGTTTCCATAACATATGTGTGAACCTGCTTAAGGAGGCAAATGCTATTTTACAGGATAGTGCACTAAATCAGGATACATCACTCCAGGTGTGGATGGATCAAGTGACCTGGTTATCCTACAGATATGGCTGTTAGAACTGCCTCAGTACTAGCTACCAGTAACACTTGCTACAGTGACTGGTGCTGGGACCAGTTAGTGCTTTACCACTTCTCTGCAAGATTGGTTGTACTGCACATAACTCTGTGTTCAAGGATATGTCTCAGTCTGCCACTCATACACTAATAATATTAAGATTTATTTGTAGGTTATTATTTCACTCCTGTTGTGATGTTGTCTGCTCTGAATGTACCAGTTTTTAATTCTGAACTTTATTGTACTGCAGTGGTTGTGCTGCGGTAGCATTGTCGCCTCACAGTTAGACGTTGCCCGTTCAATTCTCAGTTAGAGCATCTCCTGTGTGGCGACATGCATGAATGGGCGTTCCTTCATTGAAGGCTGTACACTAGGCCCAGCAAGCCAGTATGTAAAAATCTACTGCCAGTCATTAACGGACTGGAGTTCCGCTGTGGCAACCCCTAACCGGGAAAAGCAGAAAGACACAAACAAACTATTTTTTTATTGTAAGAAACCAAGAACATGGCATAAACTGCCAGATGTGTGAAAAGAAACACAAAGCAAACAAGCCAGGGTGCTGTGTTCCAGAACGCCATGGCCACATGTTGCATGCTGTCTATGTGTATAAGTTCTGAGGAAGTCCATAGTTTCTAGGATGAAAGTGCTTAACTAAATCTCATAGTAAAAGAATTATCATCTTGTTTTGGGTGTGCTGCTTTCCACCAACTCCCAGTTTATGTTGTGTTTTTGTTATCTTTGGTTAAGTATTTACAGTGTACTATGCTATCTTTGTGGATGTACTATTATTTTATTTGATTGTACTTTGTTTTATTTTTTTCTATCTGCTAATGAGGTAAGCCCACTAAAGAAACTGTCCCTTCTCAGGAGATACCCAGAATCAATCTGGTTAAGCATACCTCTCAGCTGTCCATATTTTTGCTTCATATTTTTGGTCTTCTCCTCATAACATTTCCGATTTCTGGCAAATCAGTGAGGACTGAAGTCACAAAATAATAACACAGTTTTGAGTTTCAGACTTCAGATATTTCAGAAATTGCATTTTAATGCAAATCTACTATTTTTAGCAACTTTCTATGTTTATAACAGCAGTAAATAGAATTTGTCCCTATTGATGGGCCTTTGTCCCCCCATTATTTTTGGTTTTGTCACGATTTCTTGCACTAATAAGCTGTGAGGTGTGTGGTTGAGTGACTTGCTCAGGGCTACAAAGTAATCAAATGAAGGCAGACATAATCGTACCCTGTATCCTTCTGCCTAGAAGAAGCAGCTTATTGAAAGCTATGCACCTTAATCCTCTGCGCTTACTGCCACACTGTTATTTCACTAGATTTTGCAATTATTTTTAAAAAAAGTAAAACTCTTTGCAACCTTACTTTTTTTCCCTTAGATTTTGGGTTTATTTTGCCAAGAACTGATACATTTTCTGTACAGGGCATATCTGTCCTGCATAACTCAGAATTTCCGTTCTGCTCCACACTGAACATGGCTATCAAACATGTATTAAGTATTAATTCCCAGCTTACTAAAACAACTTTTTCAAATAAAATCAAAGAGATACATATCTTATGAAAAAGAAGGACAACAGACTTTTAAAATCAGCTGCTCTAATGTACTTATCTATATCAGAGATGAAGGTGTACTTTCCATGCAACCAACAACTGAGAAAATATCTGTGCTTGATGTTATAAATGTTGCACTAACCACCATGACGATGAAAAATGAAGGTGAAACTATAATGTTTGCATTCTGAAGACGTTGTTTCATTTAAGACTCCAAATGCTGACCTGCAAAGTAAAGAATATGTTACTTTAAAAGAGAAGTTTTAGACATGGAATGAAGGAGCAAATAACACATTATATTTCTTAGGGGATTACGTGAAAAATTTGACACTTCCATCTTATTATTTTTAAAAAAAGTAAAACTCTTTGCAACCTTACTTTTTTTCCCTTAGATTTTGGGTTTATTTTGCCAAGAACTGATACATTTTCTGTACAGGGCAAATATTAAAGACATTTTCTATGTTCATAATAATTGGGAGAGGACATGTTATCTGATTTTACTTATCATGTCTACTGATTTACTACAGATATCTCTAGATTCTGGTACATAACAACTGTTAAATTTCTAGGATACTACCAGAATTCTCAAAGCAGACAAAATAAAGCAAATGACCTGTGGCACAATATTAAACAATTATCTTCTGTTGATTTAGATTTACCTTAGGAACATAAGATTGCTAGAAAAAAATTATTTTCATTTTGCAAGTATAATTTTAAGGACATAAAATTAAAAATAGTTTATAGTTTTTATGAGATAATTACAAACCACATTAAACTTCTCTGAATATGAATAGACTTCTTCTCGCCATGCTTATAGTTGTGTAATCCGTTCTGTTTCTTTAGCGATTGTCTTGATTCGACCCAGAAGTGGTGCTTAATTCTGTTTTTGACGTTTCTGGAAACAGTCTTCTCATTGAGATGTATGGCACACATTTACAACAGACAGCAGGAAACTGGACGTGTAAATATGGAATCTTATCTCTAATTGCAATGATACTCCTTTTTATTATTTTTAATTTAAAAGATTATTAAATAAGTGCATGACCTTTCACTAGCATGCTAGATCTCATAAAAAGAAGACCATAATACTTCCACTCTGAGCACTTTCTCTGTGTGTCATATGTTCTGATTAGGTGACTTTGGCATTCTGTTTTATTTAACAGTGTTTTTATGTGATATAACAGTGAAAAAAACGACATTTACCAAGAAAATAAACTACACCGACTCAGAGCTGCATATTTTCAAATTTCCTCATGAGATGTCTCATTAATTGCGTTTCATTTTTGGATATGATCTGTTCAGCACTTGCATGCATCATTTTTTTTAATTACATATCAGATTTGTTCTGCTATTCCTTGTCTGAAGTACAGCAAATGCACTGTGTATGATTCATTGTGTTGTAGTTGTTTGATGTGGTTATGTTTCCTGAGGGAATGTTTGACATAAAACAAAAGGGCAGTATGACACTGAATTGCTATCTTAATATTAAATTAGAAAGAAGATAAGACAATGTATAAAGCATTTCCCAAGATGTAAACTGAAATAATTTTATCTTCCTTTCTTTTTCCCCGATAGGATATAATTAATTTAAAACAGATGAATGGAGTTCAGACAACACAGCTTTTCTATAACAATTACATATAAGTATGAAAAGTAGCGTAACAGGATTCAACTCAGAAATAACCCACAACAAGAATATCCGAATACACTGATCCAGAACTCTAGGACTCCATGATAAGTTGACCAGATAATTCAATATAAATAAATTTATTGTAAAAAAAAAAAAAAAATACTGATTAAGCTTTTCATCAACACAAAGTTGACTTCATCAGAATACTTAAAAACTGCCAATAGTCCATCTTATACTATTAGATTTTGGCGCCAACAACTCTAAGCCAATCTCCATTCAAATACATTTAAAGACATAGCATATACTAAAAACAATAATTATTTCATTCAACTTCATCTAAAATGTGAAATATAAATATAATATATAAATGCTTCACAATGTCATAGTTCCTATAACATACATAAAAAATATATGAATAATGTATTTAAAACATTAACATCACAAAAATTCCTATTGTATCTGATGTACTTGTATTCATAGTTTAGCAAGTAGTACGGGTTTGGTAGGTATACTGTCATTCAAACCTGGGAAGTTAGTGGCATCTAAAAGTAACTGCGCTCAGTTTGTCATCAAAGAATGGAACAAACAATACAAACCCTTACTAGGGAAGGGAAAAGCACAGATGGAGACTAATTTAAACCCCACTAATTTAAATCCTGATAATGTCTGTTACAGCAGAGCATGTGTGGTGAAATATGGTCCATGTGCAGAGAAGGTTAAGTGTTTATTAACGAACAGTTGGAATATTTTAAAGGCTGATAAAAATATCAGTAATTTGATAGAAGACACACCAACCTTTGTATTTAAAATGGTTAGGAACATCAAAAGTAACTTGGAGATGAGTTTTGTTAGTATGAGAAAATTGAAAAAGACAGGACACACAGACAAGTGTGGAAACTGCCGTTATTGCAGTTACATTTTAGAAACTGAGAGTTTGATTTTGGAGAATGTGAATAGAACTATTATCAATTTCAAACCAGGTAACTGCAACACTAAGTACATTATATATTTAGCAAAATGCATGATATGTCCTGGATATTATATAGGGAAGACCGAAAGGTTGTTCAAGAATAGAATATACGATCACTTCGACTGTATAAAAAAGAAAGGACGTTAGCAATGCTCTGTTTAGGCACATTACAGACAAGGGAGAATGTCATAATTTCAAGTTTGCAAACTTAGAACAGGTATACATGAATAACAGGGGAGGTAATATAAAGGCAATATTAGTAGAAAAAGAAGTTAAGTGGCAGTTACTTTTAGATGCCACTAACTTCCCAGGTTTGAATGACAGTATACCTACCAAACCCGTACTACTTGCTAAACTATGAATACAAGTACATCAGATACAATAGGAATTTTTGTGATGTTAACGTTTTATATACATTATTCATATATTTTTATGTATATTATAGGAACTATGACATTGTGAATCATTTATATATTATATTTATATTTCACATTTTAGATGAAGTTGAATGAAATAATTAAGTATTGTTTTCAGTATATGCTATGTCTTTAAATGTATTTGAATGGAGATTGGCTTAGAGTTTTTGGCACTAAACTCTAATAGTAAAAGATGGACTATTGGCAGTTTTTAAGTATTCTGATGAAGTCAACTTTGTGTTGATGAAACTGCTAAATCAGTGTTTTTTTTTTTTTTTTTTTACAATAAAATTATTTATATTGAATTATCTGGTCAACTTATTGCGGAGTCCTAGAGTTCTGGAGTTCTGGATCAGCATATTCGGATATTCTTGTTGTGAATTACACATAAGTGTATGGTTGGGCTGACAGTTTAATGAAAATGAATACATTTGTGATTCTTATCCTTCAGTTCTTGGTGTGATTCCTATAGTTTTGTTTGCCCCTAGAACAAAGTACCTGTGTCTAGAGGATTTCTTTGGTTAACAAAATGTGCTCTCAAGCAGTGGTACTATAACTTATCCATCCATCCATCCATCCATCCATCCATCCATCCATCCATCCATCCAAACATTCATCCATCCATCCATCCATCCATCCATCCATCCATCCATCCATCCATCCAAACATCCACAATCCTTTTTCCCATTTTGCACATGTGGTTGGGATGCTGCTTCAACAGTGACAGTCATCTAGAGCCAAGGGTTACACCGCCAGGTGGCTAGCCATGCTGCTGTAGTTTTTCCACACCAGTCTTGCACACACACTCACACCTATGGCCAATTTAAAAACAATAGATGAAATTAGTTCTAAAAGATCACCCAAGGCATCATGAGATATACACAATACAAGGATAGTGCAAATCCAGTATTTGCGTTTTGCTTTTGACTGCACATACTCTGATTTTGAATATCATAATATTTTTCTTTGTGGTAGCTGAGATGTACTGAGCTTGGAGTCAGCATTTGCACTTCTCTTCATCTTTGGTAAAAGGCTTTTTACATTGGATAGCTTAACAAAAAAACAATGCTCTAAGTACAGCATGTATAGAACACTAGTTTATTCATCAAATTGCTGTGACTGGTTTAATAATCTTACTTGGATAGAGATGTGGGGTTCCTATTATATGACTGAATGCTAAAAATAGTGAACGCTCATTTGTCGAACCCAAATGCATGAAACCACAGAATATTGAAGGAACAGATCAACTAATTTTTTATAATTGCAACTATATTTATGCATTTTGCACATTTCTTGCTTCTCATATGATCCTTCACCTGATATTCTTTCTTTTTGTTTTTTGGCACATTCAGTTGTTGCCTGATTTTTATTTACTTCTGGTTTGATTTCTATTCCTGCCTGACAACAATATGCCTCTGCTAAACTAAGCAGGGAAGTTATCTTAGACTTATTCTCCTCATGTGTTAAAACTTTAACTATGTTTGAGTCTTGTGAGGTCAGCAGATATGTATGCAGTCTTAAGATTGCAGATCTATACCTGTAATCAGTTTTGAGGAGGCTCATGCCTCCTTCAGAATGGGGAATACATAGCCTTCATATACACTGATTTTTGTAAATCATTTGATAAGCATGAAGCATCCTTCTTATTTTCCTCTCCAGCTGATCCAACACCTTTTTGGGCAGTCAATCTCTCCAAAACGTTAAGTTAGGACAGGAAGATCAAATTGATTTATAGCTTGGACTTTGTTCCTAGATATCAGTGCTGTTTTCAGTATTACATTTAGTCTTCTAAAATATTCCTTGCTAAGTTTTATTCTCATTTGTTCATGTTTATTGTTGATCATTCATCAGTTCCCAAATATTTATACACTCCCTCTTACTCAAGTTCTTTTATATCACATTCCTGCCCCAGGCTGATGTTTTCTTGGTGCTGTAGCTTTCCTACTTTAAAGGTTGCTTTTGCACATTTATCAAGACCAAATGACGTTCTTATATCATCTGAAAAAGTTTTGACTACTTGTAGTTGTGCTTTCAGTTCCTCATCTGATGAACTATATAGTTTTAAACCATCCACAAGATGAAGATCAGAAGTCTTTACACTTTTTTGTTTTCTGGGTGACAAATTGTAGCCATTACTTAATCTGTTAAATTGACAGCTTAGTGGGTTAAGGCCAAGATAAAAGAGCAGAGGAGACAAAGAGTTAACCTGCAATATCTCCCTTTGAATGCTTTATCCTTGGAATAATAATTTGTCCTTTATCATAGCTTAACTGCAAAGTGGTTTTCCACTGTTTCACGGTCGCTGTAATGTAATCGATGAGTGTAGGGTGTATCTTATACATTTTTAAGCACTCTTTTATCCATGAATGTGGAATACTTTCAAATGCATTTTGGCAGTCTATCCATGCCATACTTAGATTCTTCCCCTTTTTACAGTTCTCCATTATGACTTTATTTAACAACAAATGATCCTTTGTTCCATATGACTTTCTTTTATTTCCATTTTGTTTTATTGCCATGATTAAGTTTTCCTGTAAATGACTATAAACTCTGGCAACATCAGTTTCAATGTATACTTTATACGTCATTGGAAGGCGAGTTATTGGTCCATAGTTTTTAATATAGCTTGCAGGGTCACTCTTAAATAGAAGTACTGTTTTTCCTGTTGTTAACTAGGTTGGTGTCTGTTCAGGGTGTGCATATAAATAGTTTTTACTCATGGCTAAATCTTTATGAGATGTTAATACTTATAGCCAGAAGTTAGGTACTGCATCTGGGCCTGGGGTTTTCCATTTAGGGGCTTTTCATAATTTTGTTTCAATCTCTCTAGCCATTACTTCATCCCATTTCATATCCTGTACATTTGAACTTCTTATTCTTTCTTTTACTTCTATCTATTCAGCAACCTTTTTTATGTTCCACAGGATATTCAAAGATTTTTCTCCAAAATGTATCTATTTCTTCATTTTTTGGTGGTGTTTCAATTCCTTTTGCCTTATTTTCCAATTCTTTGTAAAACATTTTTGGGTCATCATTAAATTGCTTATTTTATACTTTTTTTTTATATTTAGCTGCATATCTTCTAAGTTTTTCTGCCGGTGCTGACATTTTTAGTTTATTTGCAATAGTGCATGATAGATCCTGATCTGTTCTGATATTGTGCATTGCTTTTATCACATCTATCTTTCTGAGTATTTTTGTTGATCTGTTCCCTCTTCTACACTCTTCTTCTCTAGACACTTTGTCTCAATTGCTTTATAGTTTTCTCTGTTCGATATTTCAGTGATGGCATTTGATTTCTCCCCTTCCTTTCCCCTTACTTTGTGTTTTTGTGGTAAGACTTTATCTATTATTAATTTAGCTGCATAGTAATATATCCTATTTACTTCTGTTATATCGCATGAATTTCTATGAATGTCTATGAACAGACCTAATTGCTGTGTTCATTTTTTTTATCAGACTTCTAACTTTTGAGGTTATATTGACTTTCTGTAGTCTTTTTGTTTCATTAATCTTAATATGTCTGTCCATCATTATCAAATCATGCAATTCTTCTCTTAGATAATTTTCTTCTAAACTGAGGGCACATTCTTTGTTCTCCATTTCCTGCGAGCATTCTATAGAAAGTTCCAGAGCATCTTCCTGTACCACATTCTGTTTAGTTTCATCCTGTGTCATCCATTGCTGTTTCATAAGGGAACTCACTGGCTTACAACATTGGCTGCATCAGAGTTGCCACAGTTTCCTGTTCCATTCCTTGTTGTCCAATTCCAGCTGAACGTTTGTACTGCTTTCCTATGGAAGGCTCCAAAGTATCTTCATATGACAACTGATCAGATGTTTCCCACTCCACTGGCTTCTCCTTAATTTGGGGATCCATTGCTATATCATGCTGTGATGTTATCAGAGTTAGATTTTCTACACTAAATCCATCAGTTTGCAGGTAATCCATCACCTCAGTTTCTGTTTCTTTAACTTCTCCATTACTAATCCTCTTTTCTACTTTTCCTCTTTGTTTTCTTATTTCTTCCTATTGCAAAATTTTCCATATCTGGATGCCTTTGCTTATATTTCTCTTTGAATATTTTTGGGGTTGCTTTTTTGTATTGATTAATCTGTCTTTCTCCATTGCGTAAATATTGCACCGTTTCAGACCTCTCTTTCTTTCCCATGTCCATAATTCTTTTTTATACCTTTCAAAAATCTGTAGATTTTGTTTTTTATATTTTTGCACTTCCTCAGTCACTTCTTTTTTCCAGTGGCCTAAGTTTTCTTGATCTATATAATATTTTTCATAAATCTGTTGTGCTAATCAACACAAATTTTTACTTGAAGCTTCTGACAATTTTTCTTGTGCAAGCATTTTTCTTACCTGTAATTTCTCTCTTAATCATTTTGTATATCTTCTGTCTGAAAATTCTGGGCCTCTTGCAAAATACTAAGCCTGTCAGTTTTTGTGATTTTTGTGGACTACTACTTCATTCTACAACAGGGAGCCATCCCCCTGAGCCTGGCCTAGCCCCATTGTAGGAATGTTTCTGTGTTTTGAGGATTCTACACTGTCATATTTTCCAGCCCTGGCACTAGTGCTCCTACCAAGATTGGACACTTTTTTATCCTGGCTCTTGTGCACCCAGCTATCTTTTTTTTTATTTATTAACCTACTTCTGTCCATGATATATACTGCATAAAATACAATGTATATGTCAGTGTCATCTTGGTGAGACTTTGTGAAAAACAGGGTTCACTTCGTGAACATACTCACCAAGACTTAAGGATGAATTCATTTCCAGCAACACTACTCTCCTTTGCTTGCTGATTTATCATCTCTCCATTTGGAAACCTCTTTCCATTCAGACCCTTCTCTCTATTCAGACATCAGTAATTCATTTGACGTCTATCCAATCTGTCTAACATAACTTCATTTCCCCTTAAGTGATTCAAACTAAGTATTATCATGGAAGTCCTTATTTTTTTTAATGATTTATTTTCACTGCAAAGTGCTTCAGTAAAATTACACAACTTGTCAGGAAAATTACACAACTTGGTGTATGTCACAAATTGAGTTGACAGACCATCTGGAAATTTGTACAGTTTTAGACCCTTTTGGTTCTGAACTGAATGCATTCCTTAAAATTGTCATATAACAGGGATTTGTATTTAATTGCAGATTTCTCATGCTTCTTCAAAAAGTCCTTTTCAGTATTTTTGTCAGGTTTTTCTTAACATGGTTTATGTTAACAGAGCAGAAGAAAAAGGATTTGCCTGTTTTTACTACTTAGTCACTCTTGATGAGGGATAAAAGGAAGTGATGCCATATGTATTTTGCAATAAATATGTTTTTAGATTGTATATATATATAAGATTCATAAGTTTTAGGTAACAAATGGTTTTATTTGGATGTGTGTTTTAATTCTGAGGAAGTCCATTAGTATTGTTGGATTAAAGTGCTTAACACCAATAAATTCTTTACAGTGGTGGTTACAACTTATTTTTGGTTTTAGAAAGAAAAATAAATAGAACTGATGTAAGCATATTTACTAAATATTGGTAGAACAATATTTGACAAGGAAGGAGTGGCTACAGTGGTGAGAGAAATAGTTTGGGGTGATAGACAAGTAAAGAGTTATCTGAAAGGGGGTGGAAGATTATTTCTGGTATAATCTGAGGGAACTAAGTAATTTAAGGTAAATCTGTTGAAGGATCAGTGCCTGGATACCAAAACGAGCAGATGAGTACCTAAGTGTTTCTAGTACAGCTAGTTCAGGGCTGAAGTAAGTGATGCTTGTGCAGCTGGCCATATAAAAACAGATAGTGTGGACATGAAGTATACAAACCAACAGAGTATATATAAGTAAAAAGCCTGGTGAAGCAACACAGAAATATTATGTTTTTCCTTAGATGTACACTGGGGTTATATAGCAGTACTGTTAAAGGGTTAAGTAAAATAAAAGCAATAGATGAGAAGATAAAATGTGAAAGAAAACAGGAGGATGGGATAATGCTTTAGTAAAGTTGGTCTATTTAATGGTAGACATAAGAGGGAGGGTAGGAGATCCAGTACAGTGGTGGGATAGGTTGTAATTTGATAGTATTGAGGATATAGACCGTAATTATAAAGGGCTGGGGGCAGGTATGAGTGGATGTGATTAGACAGAACTCAGCTATGTTATAAGTTGTAATTGGATGGAGGGAAAAGAATGAAAGCTTTCAAAACTTCTCAAATAAGTGTCTTGTAACAGACAAAACTGCAGAATGAGGAATCACTTCTGAACAAGTAGAAAATTAAACTGATTTCATAGCTACAATAGCTTGCATTTAATTTAACTCTGTTAGCTGTAGCTATAGGTGGCAGAAACGCAATCAGCTGAACAAATAGAAACCATTAGATTACTTTCCTACAGTGCTTCTTTTCTGTTTTCTGGTTGTGTCTCAGGTGGAGAGAGTATAAAAAGAACACACATGCTGGTAGAATATGCATAATTCTCTTTATTTTTTTCTTCATTTCTTTCATGTAGTATGATTATTGTACATTTCGATTTAATGTCAAAGTCTAGGTTGATAGTTCAAGTCACTAGTAAAATACGTCAGAACTATTTGAAGAATAAAATGTCAGAAGATGTAGTATTTTATATTCTGTTCCCAACACCCTTTGCAACGTTCAACAACATTTAAATGTTAAAGATGAAATACTAAGAGTTAAACAACATCCTGTGAACTGACATGACTACTCCAAATGACTTTCACAGTTTTGTTAGCTGAGAGGGCACTGTGATATGGTGGTTATTGTGTTGCTGCTCATATCCAGGGTATAACGTATAATTCTGGCCTCTGGAAGTTCTTTACAATGCAAGTTGCATCTTGTCCCAGAGTCTCTCTGGATTTTCTGTTGACATAATCAGCTTTCTCACTATGTACTGCACTTAATACTGTATACGATCTTTTCCAGTGTATAACTTCAAAATGATATTTTGGCTCATTGAGACTAGCATGGTAAATAAAGCATAATTAATAATAATAATAATAATAATGATAATAATAATAATAATAATAATAATAATAATAATAATAATAATAACATTGTTTTTTTTTGCAGGTAGGGTAATTGTAGTATTTTTGAAAGTCACTAGATATCTGCACTAATAAATAATATTTCCTCAGGTTAAATGGTCAGCTGGACATGTAATGGCACACAAAGTAGGAAGAAGATTTTCTTCTTGCCTTTTGCAATACTGGTGTTATTAAATACCGTAACATTTCCTGCAAAGCCCTTGATGCTTTAAGTACAATTTCCACAACATGATGGGGCATCATCAGCAATTCATATATCACATTTCTCGGTGTGACAGAACTGTACACTTTCATGATTAGTAAAGCACAGCAGAGTGTAGCCAGCAGTTAGAAAAACCACAAAGTTAAAAACAGTCAATATTTATTAAAATGAAAAATGGAGCGTACGGGACATAACGAGTTTAGACCTTTTAGAGTTTAGGAGATCTGTTTTCTCTGTAACTGCTAGGTGCCATTTTTTCTGCTGAAATAGTGTTTTCTGTTGGCAGAGGAAATATCATCAAAGATGTGTAGATATGTCTTACACATAAGTTGTAGAGAAGAGTGTGAGAAATAGTTCAGCTGTGGCAGACATTCCTTTGGTTAGCCCTACTGAATTATTTGGCTTCCTATTTCACTGTATAGCTCCTTCTTTACTTAAAAAAATGCTTTTTGAAGAGTGAATTTTCTCAAGTTTGATGCCACCAAGTTTGTCAAAAATTAAGTTCTAAAAAAAGATATTGTGTAGTATTATTGCTAACTTTCCCTTCTTATGCCCCACTGTACCCTTCCAGTGAAGACTAGCTCTTCCACACCCCTTCAGTGTGGATATTTCCTATTTTCTGTAAATATTCCAGTTTGATTTTTTACCAGGATGCCTTCTGTGTGGAGTTTGCATGTCCATCCTGTGTTCCTGTGGGGTTTCTCCAGGTGCTCTGGTTTCTACCCACATTCTGAAAATATGTAGTAAGTGAACTGGGTACTGTAAACTGATCATAGGTGTGAGTGTGTTCATGTTTGTGTGTGTGTGATTGTGTGTGTGTGTGTGTGTGTGTGTGTGTGTGTGTGTGTGTGTGTGTGTGTGTGTGTGTGTGTGTGTCTTTGCCTGTGTGTCTGTGTGTGTGGGAGTGCACACACACACGTGTGTGTGTGTGTGTGTGTGTGTGTGTGTGTGTGTGTGTGTGTGTGCCTGTCCATGTGTGTGTCTGTCTGTGAGTCTCTGTGTTATGGAAGAATAACTGTGGCAGTGCTAGCCACCAGGCTGTGTGAGCATTGCCTGTAGGTGGTCACTGATGAGGCACTGTGACCCCATGCAAAAAATGGGAAATAAGGGGTTGTTGCTGATGCCAATAATGTTATAAACTTTTGTTATACCTGCATTGTAGTGTAGGAATGAAAGCAGACTTTATCCATTATCCATTTCTACCTGTTGCCGATATATTGTCGCTACCATTAAATGACTATGTCTGTAGTAAAGGATCATTTCATTGAAATGCTAAGTAAAAATATAATACTAATTATATAATTACTTGCCTACCTGGGAGAAATGAAGGCAAGCTTCTTATACTCCCATTAATGACACATTTACTGATGGGCCTTTTGCAAAGTCAGTGAAACTGAATGTTACTTTTCAATGACTAGTTTACTTTTGTTTATACATTCATAGGAAAGTACTAGGTTAGATATACTTGCAGGCCATTTTAACCCTAGCCAGTTTTTCAAAGGTGAGATTAAAACCTAGTATGCTGTGTTTGTGAGTCAGTTTTCCAAAGGTTAGTCTCAAACCCTGTACCTTGTATCTGTGAGGTAAACACCTTAACCATTATAAAAACCTCCAACCCCTTGGCACTGTTTTGGTTAGAATGTGTAATATGATTTCACTGACACTGCGGCATAAATATTGCTTTATTGTGTTTGATGTAGGTTGAGTTGTGTTATTCATTCTACTGGTATCTTTGCACATCTTAATGATTTGAACTTACAGTGTTACAGTAGGTAGGACTTTCATTAGAAGTATTTTTTGCCTGTTCTCCATAGTTTTGCAATCATGCTCTTAGTATATTAAGTGAAGGTTTTGGTTGTCATCATATAGAGTAATTCAGTTTCAGTTGCTTGATTTCATTGCAGCTGTGTTCATTGCACTCGACTTTGATCTGGAGCCATGAATCCTTCACTGAAAAAGGCTTTTGTTCGCTGCACCTCCCTTACTAAATGTAGTATCCACAGGGGCTGCACTGCCTTGGCTGATATTTATAATTGAGTTGCATAGTATTTGATGTGGTATTTTTGCTGAAATTTTTAACGTGCAACTCTGTAGCAGTTCATAGGACCACGTAGCACGTTATCTAGTGCGAAAGGTCAATGAGCTGAAAAGTAGGGGAATAAGGGCATACAAACTGAATGTAATGGCACACAAACTTCTAAGTGCATAATGATATGCAAATGAGGGTTTGCGAAAACAGGTCATGATTCATAGCCATCAGGTGCAAAAGTGCCTAGAGGAGTATCTAAAGTTACCATCTATCCTTGTTTGCACAGGACAGTTCCTATTTGGGCAATTGCATCCTGCAGAAAAAAAATGAAAAATTACAAATGTAATGAGATTTTACAAAAAAATATTTTCTAAATTTTCTTTAAGATTTGCATAAAACAATTTTTGCATCTGAAACTCCTATTACATGAAACAGCATAAGCAAATTAAATGCTATGAGAATAAGTTTTTATTTTGGCAAACCGGTGAAGCTCAGTCTTTTCCAGTGGTTGTGGGTATGGTTTTTCCACATTTCTACAAAAAATAATATTTTGGAAGACCTTACTTTAAGGTACCACAAGCTGCAGGTTGAAAACGCATATTTAGGGGAATGTACTCGGACAGAACAAGTTCCATAGGGGCTCAGAATGTAGAAATTCCCCTCAGGACTGGTAAGGGATTCTGTCTTACATAAAGAACTTATTGAACTGTCTAACAAACAGGATTGTGAGCTGTTCAACTGTTTAATCAAGGACAATAACAGAAAAATGGCAGTGTTAGTCAACCAGATTAAAATTGTTGACAATAACATACACAAAGATTTATTGTTTGAATCCAAAAAAATGGATTATTTTAAAATATTTAACAGAATTGAGTGCACTGTGAATGATATTAAAGTCTGTAAGAAACGTAAACTGGCAAGGGATGAAAGGGAGTATAGGTAAAGAAAAGCATACCCTCTACCCCCTTTAAGACACATAAGAAATGGGAGAGATGATATAAGTACTAGTCAGGAGGTATTTGAACCCCAGGAAGTAGAAATACAAGATGGTACTTATACACCAGACCCTTTAGAATACCCCCCGAGGAGGTCCGAGTGACTGAGGAACCAGGGGAGGGGTATTACCCATACAACCAGAACCAATACAACAACAACGAGAGGGCTTGGGGGGGGGGGTCAAGAATGAATTACACATGGAACAGGAACAGATAGATGAAGTGATACCTTATAAGATTATTTGTAACAGAAACTGTGACCTTAAAATTTACAATTACAGCAATGTAGATATATGTGAGCAATTAGCAGATGTGTTTGAAAAAGTCCTGTCCTTTGTGCATAACAAAAATGCCACTTTAGATGAAGCTCTTATTGATTTAAAGCTTTATACTAGGAAGCTTAACTTGGATTTTTATTTTAAAGGCACAAAAGTGACAACAGAAGAAAGAAATATATGTAAGAAAACAAGTGCATTTAACCCCCCATTACACCCCACTATTAAAATATTCAAAAAAATGTGTATGGATGATATTAGGAACATGATGAATGTTAAGAGAAATGGTGGTGAGGAGATATATAACATCACAAAGGAAGAAATGAACATGTTAAAAGACACGTGTGGTAATGCTGATATCAGGGCAATGAATCCCGATAAAGGAGGGGGCCTCATCATCATGAACCAAAATAGCTATGTAAATAAGATGCTAACCATACTATACACTGATACTTATGATGAAATAAGTGTTAATGAAAAAACATCTCTTACAGGAAAGTTGATTTGACTTTGGAAGATTTGGTATTGAATCATGATATTACACCTGAGGAACATTCATATATGGTGGTAAAGCATCCAAAAATACCCACAATTTTTGGAGTCCCGAAGATCCTCAAGGACCTTCAGGACCCTCCCCCTTAGACCTATAGTGGACACAAAAGCTTCAAAAACATATCCTACAGCTAGGTTTTTTGATAGTCAGCTAAAAAATGTACTCAAAGACTGCCCATGGATTTTATAGAATTCTTGAGACTGCTTCGGTAAAATAACCAATAATAAATACTGTGACGATTTAATCTTCACCACCATTGATATAAGAGATTCATTTTCAGCTATTCTACACAACATAGGCATTGAGTGGTTTTATAGCTTCCTGTGCCAACATACTAATATTAGCCACGGACGCATTCTCACTATTTGTACCTTGATGGAGTTAGTCTTAGATACGAACATTATTATATTTGAAGGCCAACTTTTTCGACAGTGCAGGGGGGTAGCAATGGGGGCAGCATGTGCCCCCATATTCACCAACATTGTCTTGGCATTTTGGGAGAAGGAGATTGAGTTTAAAAGTGTAATTACTGATTATTGGACATTTTGTGGTCATTTCTTGGACAACATTATTGTTTACTGGAAAGGAAGTGAGGGGGAATTACATAATTTCCTGGAAGTTATAGAGCAGAGCACTGAATTTCTGGAATTCACAAGTACCATTACATGGGATACCACCCATTACTTGGACATAACACTACAAAAAAATAGGAACATCAAAAATTTATGTCCAATATTTTCAGAAAACCCACATATTCCAACACCCTCCTGCAATTCGATAGTTGCCATCCACTGTCACAGAAAAAATCCCTAGTAAAAGGGCAAGGGGTTAGGATAGCAGGAATGGTATCAGATTATGATGAATTTGTACATCAGTTGAATATATTAAAAAATATACTGACAAAGAGAGGATACCCAGAAACATTTGTGGATGGGACATTGAAGAAAGTTGCAACAAAGAGAGAGAATGGACATTTTATTCCTCTGTTAGGGAAAGCACAGAGGAACGAAGAAGTGGTTGTACATAATGAAGGGAAACACTTCAACAAATCAGGTATATTTAGATTTAACAACCAGTTCTACAACATTAAAAGGATTTTAACACACAGTTGGCACATATTCAGTGCGAACCCAGAACACCTTGATTTGGTAGGAACATTCCCTAAAATTGTTTATAAAAAAGATGCCAGCATAAAAAATATGATGGAAACCTATAGAAAGATGGATGCAAGGACGGGGGATATGGTAAAATGTGGATTTTGTATGCAATGCAAATATATCCTGGAAGGCAAGGAGGTACATATAGCCAATTATGGTGGATACGTAATAGAAAACAAGTTCACTTGCAGTAGTAAGGGAGTCAAATATCTAGATAAGTGCTCCCTGTGTCCATGTTTTTACATAGAAATAAACATCAATGCACTGAGAACTAGAATCTATCAACATTATTATGACATTGGTAGGAATTAAACAAAAAACACCCTAGCTGCACATATTGGTTTGCACCCAGGAGAAATTTTCAAGTTCACTATCATTGAGCAAGTCACTTTGGGTGTGTGGGGGGGGGGACCCTTGAATGAATATCTAGAACTGAAGGAGCTCAGATGGCAAATGAGAACTAATGCCTCTGAGGCACTAGGACTCAACAGTGCAATTTATATTAGTTCTATTTTAAAACTTAAAGCAGAATTTTATATGAAAGTGTTTTATATATGTGATGTTTTGTAGCATTTTTAAGTAGTTATTTGTATTTATGTATGAGTTCACTTTTTGTATAAAGGAAGTGATATAATTTTATGTGATTAAGACAATGTATAAAAGGTGAGGTTTTTGTTACAATGGTATTCTGATGAAGTTTCTATTGTGAGACGAAAGCTTTCAATCAATAAATCAGTTGTGGATCTTACTGGCTTCTATCTGGCTTTTTATATTCAAGTAGGATTATGGAAACCTATTCAGAAACACAAGTGTAAAAAAACTTTGAATGGCAAAAATATAAGTATATCATGAACAACACAGTGTAAAATCTGAAGATTGTAAAGATACTGCAAAAATCTGCCTCACAAAATCATTTGTTTTTGATTCTGAAAAAGGGAGATGAAATGTATAAGTCTTCTTTCTTGACATTAGTGGTGCCACCAATGTATTGGCCATATATTCTGATTTCCTATATACCAAACAGCTTTAAAATCATTTTTAATGGGTGGCAAGATTAAGAAAATCATATAAATTAATAAATCAAGCCTGAAAATGGGCACATCCAAAAATAGGTATATCACGAAAATAAGTAAGTCAACATTTCTCCAAAACAGGTACATTTCAGAGGTGTTTGTGGATACCATTTTAGGCCTGTCATTCATTGGACTGACATAATGTGTACCTGCAGCTTTGCATTGTTATCTGCATCTCATCCACACCTATCTGTGATGGCTGCTATGTCCCTTTGAACTTTCAGCATTGACAGAGTGAGTGGAGAATGCTTCTGGATTTGAGGAGATGACTTTCATCACAGCACAGTGCATGTGACTCTTAAGCTCTCACCTGTTCTTGTATATTTTGTACCATCTGTGGCACATCTTCAGTAATGAAACTCTTCCTTGTCTCCTTTTTGTTGGTCATGATGGTACCATTTTGCCACAAGTGACTCAACCATCACCCACTGCTCTCCAGGCTGAGGCTGCAGCTGAGATGTATGAGCATGGTGAGATTGCCTCAGGGAGAGGGTAGCTCACCCAAATCATGTGGGCCAGCTCAGCAAAGCTGCAGTGGATGGTAAAGATGGTTATTGACTGGGCATTAATACACTGGATCAGTTCAAATCAGTCCCTCGTACATCAAATTTTGGATTTGCCAATCGGCCACTGGAGCACACTGCATCACCACACCACTGGCCAAATGAACCACAACACCACTGGCCACATGAACCAAGGATCTCCATCTACACAGCTCCAGTAATATTGCTCTGGGCTGTTTATTTCTTTGTGTGTATCCCATTTGCTCTCCTACAATTATATGCCAGCCCTCCCCCATTCTTCTGTACGATTTTATAGTTGCTTACTTTCCCACACTGTTCAGCTCTCCCCCCCAAGTTTCTGTTTCACTCCATCTTTCTCTCTGGATAAATATATAAAATTTGGGGACTCTAGCCCCAAAAAATATTACACTGTTCTTCCTGCACACGTATTTCCCTTTATGTTTTTCTTTACTGTGGATCTTTGTTTCCTTGCTCCATAACTACCATCCTAACTTCCTATAGTCCCTTTTTCATTTCTTTAATAGAAAAGGTCTCTAGCTGTGTAGGCACAGATGAAAGGTCCTTATCATATCCCATATATCAATAAAATATATAGAAATATAGAATAAATTAAATATAGAAATAGAATATAGAACATCCATATAGAAATAAATTAAATAACAGGCAACAGGCTGTACTATGGGAAGATAACTTGTCTTCCCACCTCCCAGTTGCCCTTGGTGTCCCTCAAGGCTCCATATTGGGTCCTCTCCTCTTCTCTATCTTTACAAATTACCTATATTCTGTAATACCTCAAGCTGCCTGTATCCAGTATGCAGACGATTCCACACTAATATGTTTAGCCACATCCCCGTCAGAACTTCAGTCCCTAACCCAAAACACCTTTAGCATAGTAGAAAATTGGCTTCTACATCTCATCTCGAGCCCAAAAAAAAAAAAAAAAAAATGTTACTATTCACCCCCACCCATAGCGTCACCCCACTGAACTTTACTGTAATATCTAGCAATGGAGCAATCATATCTCCTGATCCTACCACAAAACTACTTGGGGTACTAATTGATAATAACTTCACCTTTGAGCCTCATATTAATAACACTATAAAAACAGTAAACAAAAAATTAGGTTCCCTCTACAGGATCAAATCCTTTCTGACTCCACTAGCCAGGACCACTATTGCCCAAACCCACTTAATGTCAACCCTACTATATGCCTCCCCTATCTATACTAAACTATGTGAAAGCAATCTGAACAAGCTGGTTATCTCCTACAACAATATTGACAGATTTGCAACTGGATCAACCTATAGAACCCATCATTGTAACAATCTTAATCAGCTAGGATGATTAGAGTTGTCAAATCTAATACTAATAGTTGCCCATAAGATCCTTTATCAACCAACAAATACACCAATACTCACTAACCTTATCACCCCTTATAATAATCTCCAAACCCTATGCTCATCAAACAAACTGCTGGTACAAGTAGCTAAAACCAACAATTCGGCTGGTGAGTCATTGTTCTGTAATACAGTGGATAAAACCTGGAACATCCTCCCTAATCACCTAACCTCCCTATCCTCAGTTAACCTATTTAAAGGCAATCTGAAACCCTACCTTAAATTACATTGGCTATGCCTCTGTGTCAACCCAGACTAACTACTTAACCTGTCCCTAGGCACTAATCGTCTTACCAGTAAAAGCTTGTTACTTGTCTATTGACAATTATGTGTCTGTGACATTACAGTTTAATAGTGTCATTGTACATATTTTGTATGAATATCCATAGCTGTTATGTACTAGGATTTTTTCTTATTAATAAGCTAAATGCAATGAAATGTAATCATTGCCAAAACTTTGTAATGTACCAGTGTCTTTGTAAATATTACTCTGTATGTGGAGCTTTTCTCCCCGGGCCTCCACTGAAAATGGACATATATCCAGTTGGACCAGCCCGGTCAACAAATGTAAAATAAAATAAATAAAAATAAATAAATATGCTGTTGGTATGTAGCTCCAGGCACTGATTCACTCTGTCTTTGGTGGACTTGGTACATATTCATAAGACCTCACACAATGAACTCACGCTATAGTGGACTACTTTCTCAGAACTCTGAGCTCACATAATGAACTCCCTCTCCTTTCTGGTCTTGGTACACATATGCATGGTCTCATGCAATGAACTCCTCTCTACCCTCAGTGGCCTTGTTACACATTCTCATACTGTCACACAGTTAACTCACTCTATGTTCTGTGGGCTTGGTATAGATTCTCTTGATCTCACCCAATGAGCTCATTCTGCCTTCTTTGGCCTTTGTACACATTCTCTTGATCTAACACAAGTAACTTGCTGTACTTTCTGTGGCCTTGGTACACATTCTCTTCGTCTAACACAACTAAATTGCTTTACCTTCTGTGGCCTTGGTAAACATTCTCTTGATCTAACACAGTTAACTCACTCTACCTTCTGTGGCCTTGGTGCACATTCTCTTGATCTAACACAATTAACTTGCTCTACCTTCTGTGGCCTTGGTACACATTCTCTTGCTCTAACACAATAATCACCTTCTGTGGCTTTGGTACACATTCTCTTGATCTAACACACAACTCAATCTACATTCTGTGGCCTTGGTGCACATTCTCTTGATCTAACACAATTAACTCGCTCTACCTTCTGTGGCCTTGGTACACATTCTCTTGCTCTAACACAATAATTACCTTCTGTGGCCTTGGTACACATTCTCTTGATCTTACACAACCAACTCACTCTGCGTTCTGTGGTCTTGGTACACATTCTCATGAGCTCACACAATGTAGCATGAGACCACTGCCTTGTCTTACTATATAGTTCTTATGCACTGCTCAACTTAGGTTGTAATATTTCCATCCTGCTTCATATGCTCTCTTGGAAGCATAGCTGGCTACCTATACATATATCATGTTCCTACTTAGTTATTCCTGTCTAATTTTTACAATAGTGTATTCTTGCTACGTCTAGTGAAAGGCTTGTGAGCATATGAGATTTGGGAGACATAAATTGAAAGGTGAATATTTAATACAGCGCACAATGATTGAAACTGTAGACTCATTTAAGGACCTGGATATATGGGTAGATTCAGCCTTGAGTTTTTCTAATCATGTCAATCAATTGGTTAATGATAGTTATAGAACTACAGGTTGCATAAAAAGACTGATAAAGTCTAGGAAATCAAAAATATTGAAGTCATTGTTTATTAGTTACAGTAGACCCAAACTTGAGTATGGAATAACAATATGGAAACCCTATAAGAAAACAAGCATGAGTAAACTGGAAAGAGTACACTGGAAATATACCAAGGGCATCCATGGATGTGAAAATTTAAGTTATTATGAAAGACTAAAATATCTGAACTTGTGCAGTGTCTCTTACAGATATCTAAGAAGAAGATCTTACTCAGGTATATAGGGCATTTAGAGATAGCTATCTCTGGGAATATATGGGGTTATCAAAATGTACTAGAGAATCATCAGACATCCGATGTATAAGATTCTTGATTTAAACCATGAGGTAACAAAGTTTGAAATTTAAGTATCATTCTAGTTTCCAGCTCAAGTAATTTACTAATATAGTCGCCCCCTCTAGGTAGAAAGGGTTTTGCAAGTACACAAAAAAGTATTATTTTTTGTGTACAAAATCAATCAAGATTTTATCAAGAAGTAGGAAATTAAATGGTTAAATATTTATGCTATTTTTATTTATATAAATTATATATGGATAGTCTTTGGAAAATATTTATGTATTTATATAATAGTTTATACATATTTATTAAGTATAGGTGTTTGTAGATATTAATTGCTATTTAAATAATTTCATTGAATTATTGGATCTTGTTAAGAGGCTGTTTGTACAATATAAAAGTCAGCTGAATTTGTTATACTGTGATCCTTGAAGGCGAACTGCCGAGGTGCCAGATCACTGTTGCTGAATAAAGGAAGAAAGGTGGTGGTGTTTATTTGTGTTTTCTTAATGGTATTTAAGTCTTACATGCAATTAATAAATTATTTTGTAGACCACTGTGACACTGTTGGGAATTTTGTGTATTTTATATTGATTATATTTCTTTTCACAGTGGCTTTCATAGTACTAGTAATTTCACCTATTAAATATCCATTTCATTTTTTTCTTGGATGGATTATGTGCATCTGTCTTTCTGAGAGGTCACTTGAAATCTTTTTTTTTCGCTTTAAGGTAAGCGTCTTGTGATGAGTAAACTTTCAACTTAGCAGTGTCAGATATGAGCAGAAATTGCATTATTCTGTAGAGTACCTGGCCTCTTTTGATTTTTTTTTCTGATTTCTGGGGTAAGTAAGTGCAGTGAAAAAGTTTTAAATCAGTTTACCATTTTGCAACATATCCATGGCATCTGTATCAGAAAAAGCATTGCCAAAAGTAGAAGGTGCCAGGGTTCATTTAGTGATGTGGACACTCAAAAGATTGTGGTAGAAAGGATGGGACTGAACAATGTCAACGCAACCACCTTAGTAGAGGTGGAGTTGATGTGACCCACTGCAAACGTCACCCCAGATTGAGTGTTGAGGAATTGATAGTGGCAGGTATTGGGTCATTGTGGCCTGCATCACATGTAAACCAAGAGGACTTGCCCTGATGCATGAGGATATATGCATACAGAACCACCTAGACAGTGGCTTAAGTGAATGTTACCAGCCACCACAAGGTAGCAGTTAGGCAGGAAGGAAGTTGACCCTCAGGGGCATGAAGACCAGATGGTTTCTACCTCTGGCCTCTGAATGTGAATGAATAAAATGATAAACTCTGACCACATTAAGGGAATGGATGGGACATATAGCTGTGACACTATCAGTGAGATAAATGGGCTGCCTCTCCTCTCAGAGCAGGAACAAATGTGGTGATATGAGGTCGATTGGGAGTACCTCTGGCATGGGATGAGAGAAAAAAATGGAGGCTAGATTAGATCACATACAAAGCACATCTTCACTTAGCTAGTTATCTTTGTATAAAACTATCTCTTAGCATTTCTGTATAGAAGGTACCAGCAAAGCATCACCAATACCAGAATAAGGGAAGAGGAAAAAAGCTGCAACTCATACCCTCTGTCTGAGAACAGAAGCCTGTTTACTCTCTACTTACTTCAGTACTACATCCACTAAGTAGTGTGTGTTATGTGTGAGTGTATTTGTGTATTATATATATATATATATATATATATATATATATATATATATATATTTGTGTGCACACGCATATGTGTGCATGTATGTGTGCGTTCATTACTCCCATTTACCACTGAGTGCATAGTGTGTGTGCGTGTGTGTGTTTGTTCATTACTGCATCTTCCTGAGCACAGATTTTGAGTGTGTGTGTGTGTGTGTGTGTGTGTGTGCATGCATATGTGTGTGTGTGTGTGTGTGTGTGTGTGTGTGTGTGTGTGCGCACATGTATATGTGCGTGTATGTGTGTGTTCATTGCTTCCATTTACCACTGAGTGCATAGTGTGTGTGTGTGTGTGTGTGTGTGTGTGTGTGTGTGTATGTATGTGTGTGTCTGTGTTTGTTCATTATTGCATCTTCCTGAGCACAGATTGTTTCTGTGCGTGTGTTTCTGTGTATGCCCTACATTAAAATCTTACCACCATACAATGAAATGCACTTCAAAACAGTAAATCAAAACATAATCCAGGAAAAATATAACATAATGGCTAAATACGTTGAGCTGTCTGAATGAATAAAAACTACAAATATTCCATACATAGACAAGATATCACTATTTATTGATTGTATTTGTTTTGTCAGACCCATACTTTCTCTGTACTATTGACATTAATATCTACCAATTACATAGTTATCTATAGTAAAATCAGTTTCCAGACAAATGTGATAAACCATAGCAACACATGTTAACTTGCAGATCTTAGAAGGTATTTTGGTTTCAGGTGCCCTCTGAATGAACCTGATTAAGAAGGTTAGCAGGAGACCTGCACAGTTTCCAGAATCCTTGTTATTCTACATGTTGATTGATTCACTGTTTGTACTTTCATATCAGAACTTCCCAGGAAATGAGTTTAGGAATCAATTTGGAGGCCAGATTTAGCATTTGACAACATATATCATTAAGTCTGAGCCAAACCAGGGCTGAATCTGCATAGTTGTAATAACATGGCATTGCTAAATAGAATTAGTAAAGTCCACTAGGGAAGCATAGAAATTAGCTTAAAGTTAATAACTCGAGAGTCTGGAGTTATGTAGTGCTTCTGACTAAAAGTGTTCAGGAAAGCAGAATGACCTTACTTCAACACACAGCTTTAACCTTTTTATAATGCATTATTTCAGAATATCATGCCAAAAGGTGTCAAGAAAGGTATACTACAGCATCCAAGACATGCAAAAAGTTTGATAGTCAATATATTTTACTTCATTTGTGTTAATTATTTATTGCTGGATTCATTAATGTTCATTAATTTGAAAAAGGAAAATTAAATACAGGATTTATACAGCATATTCCTCGATTTACAGCTGTATTTGAGCCGCACTCCTATTTTTTACAGGACTTGTGAAGTTGTTTTTGTTTTAGTACAAGAAACAATTAATCCTTAAAATTAAATAAATTATAATGTGTTTAAAAAAAAACTTATTTGTTTGGGAGTTTGGGTTGCAGCTGCTGGATTTCCAACATGAAAGCAGAGATTTTATTGAATGTAACTCATCTTATGATGTGCTCCCCTACACATGCTTGAGGTGAAATTCCTGGAGTGTCAGTAGTACCCAGAAAAAAATAAATGCAAGGTGTAATGTGGAACACTATTTCCCATTGAAAATCATTGCCAGTGCAGTTTCTAAGGGTGTGCTGGCAATTATTCACTTGTTTGGAGATGTTTCCCCTTTTTCAAGTTGATGCAACTATGGATTTGGTATAGTTTGGGGGGCATGGGTGTCTTGAACCTCACATTGAGGGTTTGCCTCCCTGCAAAAAAATATTAAAAAAGATGTTTTCACCCTTTTGACTTTTAGGCATTTTTTTTCATCCTTTCAACATGTTGACTTTCAGGAAGTCAGCTTTTCATAGTAGAACCCTTGCAATGAAATGCTGGAGTTAATTGTTGAGTGTGACAAAGAAAAAAATAAGTGTTGCATCACATATATATAACTGACTTGTGCAGTCTGACATTTGTATCAGAGTTCTGCCCTTCTTACTGAGATGTACATTTTTTCATTTATGTGACCCACTGAGCTCTACCATGATTTACCAACATTAACATAGACAGTAACTGAAAATACTGCTTTCTGCTTCTTCATCTAGTCATATAATGCCTTTCCAGGTCACTAACTTATTTTGTTTTACTTCATCTTGTTTAGTCTATGTTAGTGTGTCATATGATTTTGTTTAGTCTTTCTTTATTTTTAAAGTACACTATTAAAATATGTTCATTTTACTCACTTTTCGAAAATACAGTGCAACGCACTACTGTGGTGCAGACTCCTATGGAAGGTAAAAGTATGATTCCTGTAGCAAAGGTATGCTTTATGGTGTTCTCCTGTATGCTGTTATTTGCCTTATATTAGACAAGTACTATAAAGCACTGGCTAATCAGGTCACATAACCCTGGCCCATAGTCATTTTCACTGTAAGATTAGGTTGGTGTAAGAATGAGTTAGCTATTTTGGCATGGGATATTTAGAGAAGGTAACTGCAAAGGAGCGATTAATGGTTTTGAATTTGTCCACTCCAACTTTGTTTTATTTTTGTGATATTACTGCACTCTGAAAATGAAATAATTATTCCACTGGCATTGTCCAAAAGATATTCTGTTTTCCCCCATTGCAAAAGTTTTATTTTTGTTTCCTGAGTTTCTTTCTTTTTTTCCTTCTTTTTTAAGTAGCTTATTGCTCTGTCACTATGCCTTGTAGCGCTGCAACTTTGGCTCTGTGGTGTGAGATACCTTATATTTCATTGGCTCACATTGCAACACAAATTGTGAGTTGTATCCCATCATAAAGCAGAAGTTGTCATGTAATTACAGAACTACTCATTATACAGATGTGTGTAAATAACACAGCCAGGGTTAGGAACACTTTGAAAGACACAGGTGGCATAAACATAAGGAATTAGCAAGAAAAAAAGTAGTTTATAGCTTTATGTATTGTGGATTATTATGAAGATGTAATGGGAAGTGGTTTCCATTTCATAATGCAGTAACTAAGAAAGCATTTTTTCTTGCCATACAGCTATGGAAGAATAAGAGCTGTGAGCATTCAAAGAACTTTCATATGGCTTTTTTATTAAAATAAGTGCTGGATTATTAAATTTCATTAATATAAAGTCCATGTTTAATAGGTTCAGAGGTAGGTACTATGCTATCGGCCCAAGGGCCTAAGTAAGCCTAGCCAACAAGGTTCCCTGGCTTACGCCACCCAAGAAAGTTATTTTTCTGTGCCCCTGTAGAGTAGAGCCACAGAAGTGATCCCCAGGGTGTATTTCCTATTTCTTATCCACTCATCAAGATTTTTCTTGAAGAGTGCTAATGAGGAACTTTGGTTGACATAGATGGGTAGCTTGTTCCAGAGTATGGGAAGTCTCTGGGACAGGAATCTATCCCTCCAGCTTGTCCTGTTTATTGTGGTGACAAGGTTTAGGTCCCTAGAGCATGTAGCTTGGAGGGATTGGGATTTCTTTAGGTGTAGCATGTCCAACAGCTCTGGGTTGGACATAGCTTTATATGTTAGGCAGAGATCAGTAGGCAATATGCTACGGAGTAAAGCTGGAGTTTTTTGAGACTGGTCAGTGTAGGGCATCTGTTTGAGGCCAGTAATCCTCTTTGTGAGGTACGTCTGTAGCCATTCCAGCTGCTGCAGATGTCTTGTGAGGTACATTCCAAAAGGGGTGTTGTACTCTATAATGAGTCTGAGTGTCGAGTAGAGGGGAACAATGACCTCTTTTTTCTTGGATGAGAACCCTTTTGTGATGAGGTGTGCCACATAGAAGAATTTTCTGACTACTGTGGCGATGTGATTATCAAAGGAGAGACTACTGTCCACCTGGGTCCCAAGGTCTCTTAAGCAGACTGCCGCCTATGTGGTAGTTCATGGGTACAGAGTTTTTACCAAAGGGGATAACAATGCACTTTTTGGCATTGAGCTTGAGGCCATGGCTCTGATACCAGGCATCTGTCGCAGTGAAGCCTTTCTGTAGGATGTCCACATAATTTGGGGGCTCAACTTTGGCTCCTAGTTTGCAGTCATCTACGAACTTCATTAGCCAAAGGCCTTCTGTGTTAGCCTGTACTTCAGAGAAGTAGATACCAAACAGGAGAGGTCCCAGGACTGAACCCTGTAGTACTCCACTTGTCACTGGTTTGAAGTCAGATTTGGAGTCTGCAACTTTTACAGTGTGGGTTCTGTCAGTGAGCCAGTTGGCAACCCATCTTGTGACGTAGGAATTTATACATAGTTTAGTGAGTTTAGCTATAATTCCAGAATGGGGGATGGTATCAAAAGCCTTGGCGATGTCTATAATTATAGTGATGTGCAAACCAACTGGTTAATTTTAGTCATATTGGATTTTGGTGTTTATCAACTCAACAGAGAGTGGACCATCTAAATATTTTGTTATTAGTAAAATGAGACTTGAAGCAGCAACACTTAGCGAGTTTGTACTTTGTCTAAACAAACAATTTAAACAAATACAACAAACATACCAAAACACAAGAAGGTATGGAAAAGAAATCCTTTAACTGTACAATCAAGAACAGATGTGTAAGGATGAACATTCCATTCAATATTCTGGGCATTGTCACACCTTTAAATAAAAGTTTTACATTTCTCATTGGGACTATAGTTAATGAAAGTGATTGATGAGATTCTACCTTGCACTGGTGCATCTAAGGAATATTGGAACATTTTTGCATACCGGATTATAAAAAACGTAATTTCTGTATAAGATGGTAACCACTGGAAAGTTTGCTTATTGCTTGAAGATAACTGTGATATCTGTAATTGCCATGATATTGGTTAACACTGTAGAGCATACAGAATAAATCTGTGTGTCATGGTATATAAAGTTTAGCAAAACATACTAGGATGACTTGTTATATGAAAAGACTAATTTTCTACAGATACTATTGTTGGATGGAGTATAAGCACTTATTTTTTAGGGAAGTTAAAATGAAATCTTGAAAGCAATACTTATAGGTGCATAGCTAAGTACTTGGCTAACTGCCTGCACAGGCCATTTTAAGCTTAGCTAATTTCCCTTTTTGTGCTCAAAATGAATCTATTCCATTTTGTTAGAGATGGGTTGTATGTTATAAGTCTGTGGGTTCACTCATCAAGCTTGCAGTCTACTGGGCTTAACAAGAGCTTGGATGACACGCCTTCCCCAAACCCATGTGTAATCAACCAGAATATATTCTTAACTGTATCAATCTACAACTACCCCCCCCCCCCCAAAAAAAGCGTTAAACAGAAATTAATTATTGCTGTCAGTATTTTACTATGTAAGAAGTATTTAACAATTGAGATAGGTTAGTGTACCTGGACGTTCCTCCTGGGGCATACTTGTCCATCCTGAAACAGCAGCACCAACATCAATTACATGTTGTGCAATTTTCACTGAGTTCTCTGGATCCTTGACAGTGGACAGGAACTCTTCATTTCATGTCAGTGGTAGCTCTGTAGCACCCCCCCCCCCACCAATAGCCATCCATTCATGGACCAGTGTAGCTGCTCTCCTCAGCACAGATGAAATCATGTCAATGGCCCTATGATGGTCCTGATCATATGTACTGCTCTGGCCACCTACTATGTTTACATCAGCCACTATATGCTGGCAAATTTACATTCTGCCAGGCATATCCTGATGTCCCCTGTCAAGCAGAAAAGCACCATATTGCCTAAATGCTTCAACAGTGATTTGATTCTCAGGGTCACTTAAGGGAGGTCTGCGGGGATTGGGATGCCTTGATGCCATAGTCCTAGGTTACATAAAACACAAAAGCAGGATAATGCACATAAGTATCACATAAATTTATTTATTTATTTAACATCTGATAACCAGGAAAGTCCTACTTGGAACAAATCCAATTTTCAGCGGAGGCCTGGGGAGAAACACTCCAGACATTTGTCTTTGTAATGTGGGAGGAAATCGGAGCACCCGGAGAAAACCCACATAACCACAGGGATGACATGCAGACTCCGAACAGAAGGCACTCCAGCTGAGAATCGAACCAGAGAACCTCTTGCTGTGAGGCAACAATCCTACTGCTGCACCTCTTTAGATATAACACATAAAAGTTACTATTTCAATATTACCCACTGGAGAAACAAAAAATAGTCAAGATATTCAAATATAAAAAAGGAATTATGAGGTTATAACATATTACAATCACGCACAATGCAACGTTAGATCCAAAGCAAGTAGAGTAACAATAGTAAAGCAAACCTCTGTACAAACAATTTTGTTTGTGCCAACACAGAAATGGAACTTGGCTCTCCCATCCCCAAAACAAGAGGCAAATGACATATTTTGATAACAAACCATCAGTGAACTCACACCTACCTGTGATCAGCACTCCCCTAGAGGTGTCTGTGGGCCATCCTACAAGGCTAACACCCCTGTGTCATTGACAATATAGCACAGTTACATTTCACTGAAGTAACAATAGAAGAATGTAAAGAGAAAAAACAGTTGTAGAATTAGCACTTGTGATTACCATTAATAAGGTTGTTCATAGGTTCACTGGTGTGTACTAACAGGCTAACTTGGGCTAACAGCCCTGGAGCCTATATAAGCCTAGCCCAAGAAGATTCCCTGGCATCATGCTGCCCAAAGTTAGTTCCCAGTGCCCCTGTCAAGCAAGGCCACTGAAGTGATCCCCGGGAAGAACTTCCTATTGCCCATCCACTCATCAAGATTTCTCTTAATGAGGGCCAGTGAAGTGCTCTGATTGACGTGAATGGGACGTTTGTTCCAGAGTATGGGAAGTCTCTGGGTTAGGAACTTGTCCCTCCAGCATGTTCTGTTTATTTTGGTAATGAATTTTAGGTCCCTGGAGCATATGGCATGGAGGGATTGGGATTTCTTTAAGTGTAGCATATCTGGCAGCTCTGGGTCAGGCATGGCTTTGTAGGTCAAGCAGAGATCGCCTCTAAGTAGGCGACAAAAGACAGAGTATAGCTGGAGTTTTTGGAGTCTGTCTGTACAGGGCATGTGTCTAAGGCCTAAGATCCTCTTAGTGAGGTATTTTGTGGCCTTTCCAGTTGTTGTAGGTGTCTAGTGAGGTACATACCAAATGAAGCATTGTATTCTATAATAGGTCTATTGAGGGGTGAGTAGAGAGGGAATATGAACTCTTTCTTCCTGGATGAGAAATCTTTTGTAATGAGATGTGCCACATTGAAGGACTTTATGACTACAGTGGCAATATGGTTATCAAAGGAGAGGTTGCTGTCAACCTGTGTCCCCAGGTCTCTCATCACACCTTTGGTGTTTAGTAGACTACCGCCTATGTGGTAGTTCATGGGCACCAAATTTTTCTCAAATGGAATGACAATGCACTTTTTGGCATTGAGCTTAAGGCCATGATTCTGGCACCAGTCATTGGTGTCAGTGATGCCTTCCTGTAGAATGTCTACATCAGTTGGAGAATCAATAATGGCTCCCAGTTTGCAATCATCTGTGAACTTGGTCAGCCAGAGTCCCTTGGTGTTGGCTTGAACTTCAGAGAAGTAGATGCCAAACAGGAGAGGACCTAGGACTCATCCCTGTGGTACACCACTTGTAACTGGTCAGTAGTCAGATTTGGAGTCCGCTACTTTCACAGTGTGGATTCTATCAGTGAGCCAGTTGGCAACCCATCTTATGACACAAGGGTTTATGCCTAGTTTAGTGAGTCTATCTATGATTCCTGAGTGAGGGATGGTGTTGAAGGCCTTGGCAAGATCTAGCTAGGCTGTGTGAACTACCTTGCCTTCATCCACAGCTCTGGTGACAGACTCAAAGAAGTCTATCAGGCTGAGCAGACATGATCTACCTTTCACAAACCCAAACTGCATGGGGTCCAGAGTTTGGAGATTCCCTATGTCCTAATTTATAAGGTCCATGATGATGCACTCTATAGCCTTACATATCAGACTCATCAGGCTAATGGGGCGCTAGTTCCCAGAGTCCGTAGTTGCTACCTCTTTGTGGAGTGGGATGACCATAGTAGTGCACCATTTGTTAGGAACAAAGCCTGAAATGAGGCTGTGATTGAGCAGGATACTCAGGTGTGGTGCCAGTTCACTTTGTAATTCATGTAGAACACAGCCAGAGATATTAGCAGGTCCCATGGAAGCTGTAATCTTGGCTTTGGACTGTGTGGTTTTTACCTGTGTAGCCGTGATAATAGGGACTTGGCATTCCTCAGGTGTTGTTATAGGCCCTTTAGGGGGTGAAAGGGAGGTAAAGTTTGCACTGAGCCTGTCAGCCAATATGTTGGCAATTTCAGTTGGTTCTGTATATGTATTGCCATTTTGCTGCAACTCAGAGCAGATCTGAGTATTGCCGTGTAGATTCTTGCCATAACTAAAGAATGCCTTATGATTGTCTTTAGAATCTGCAGCAATTTTGTTTTTGTAGCTAGCTTTAGAGTATTTGATGATGGATCTCAATTTTTGCTGAGGCTGAGAAGGGAGATTTTCCAGTCTTGGGACGTCATCCTTTTCTGCAACAGTTTTTTTTTCCTTCTGTTGTAGAGTTTGTTTATGGTGGGGGACCACCAGATTGGCTTCCTTGTTTTGGAGGAGAGCGTCTTGGTTCTGTTTGGTATGGCCAGCTCCATGCACTTGTGTATGTGCTCATACAGTGCATTGGTGTGTTTCAGTAATCCACCTATTTTCCTTTTGCATAGGTTTCATGAAGTTAGCCACCTCTGTTTTAGAAGTCCAAAATTGGCTTTGGAGAAGTTTTTTACAGTGGTTTCCTTTGGGGGGGGGGGTGAGAGTGGGATGTGGATATCCATGATGATTAGCCTGTGGTCAAATCTGACCAGGGAAGAGTTGATTACTGGTGTAAAGCAGAGGTCGCCCAAGTTAGTAATGACCAGGTCAAGGATGTTTCTACCCCTGGTGGGGGTAAGAATAAGTTGGTCCAGGGTGTTGGAATTAATTATTCCAGAAAACGTTGAGCAGGTGTGTTGGTACATGAGTAATTTTCCCAGTTAATGGAGAGGTAGTTAAAGTCTCCCAATATAAGGGTATTGGTTTGTACCCTAATATTTTCCAGTGAGTTTAGGGATGTGGAATGGGAGTCTTGGGACATGGTGGGGGGGTCTATAGCAGGCTACAGCCTGGATTGCAGTTTAACCCAGTGTTAGTTGTACCTAAAGTATCTCTGATGTGTTATGTTGGGCTACTTGTCTGTAGTTGTGCATATTCTTTATAAATATGGAGACACCACTGCCTTAAATGCTTTAGTCAAAGTTTAGGGACCGAAACGTGTGGTGTGAATTTTAGCCTGGTAGTGCTAGGGTGCTCTCCGGAGCCTTGAACCAGGTCTCGGTCATTGCAAAGATGTCGATGTTCTCTATTTTAAGGAGTGCTTCAAGCGAGTGCTATTTGAAATTTAGACATCTAGCATTGAGTAGCATTACCCTCAAATTTTGTTTGCTTGTAGCTGTTATGGTAGTAATTTTGTCTTCAGGATATTGCCTGAAAAAGGCACTATAGGGGTGAAAAGAGCCTTGGCCAGTATCCAGAATCCCTGGGGTGACAGGTGCTGACCATCTCTGGCGAAGCATCAAAGACTGTCGATCCTACGCAGACAGATACATTTTTTGTGTGTTTTTTTTTTCTTTTTAGTCAGCCGATCCGACGACTAGACTTCAGCAAAAGTGCACTTTCATTGCAGTGCTTTTTCGCTGAAGTGGGAGTTTACTTTTCTTTTTCTAAGGAATGAAATTTCAATGAAGAAAAGTAGATCCATATATATATATAGATATATATATATATATATATATATATATATATATATATGAAATATTTTTCTTAGTGACATGTGGGCATATCCAGTACATAACTGAAAAATGCAAGCATATCTCAGCAACATCCATAGTCTTCTGTGGAGATGAATCCCAAAGTAAAAACGTCTTCTGTGTTATCCACATAAACAAGTCTCCTCACCTTCAGGTCCCCTAGCTACATGTTTCCCTTTTTATAGTGTAGATTCAGGGCTGTGAGCACAGTGAAGATGCAAATGAGATGTGAACTCATTAGAATTGCTGAATCCCAAATACTTGACTCTGTGTAGCAGATGTTAATACAGTGAAGGCAGTCCCTCAGTGTTTGTTGTCAATGAATTGCAACTGTGAATGATTATTGGTAGGTTGAAGGAAACACAGCAGCAATTCAGACTCCTTGCCTTCAGTGGGTATGTCAGCCAGGTTAGACTTACAAAGTGTAGAAGTAATTGTATAAAGGTTTTAAATGTTGCAAGCAGCACACATTTCACATTTTCTGTTCAGTAACATCCATCATCCCCTTCATTTCTTCACACCTGATTATTGCCATTTAATATCTCCACACATTTTAAGGACAGTGATACAGAATGCCTTACACTTTATGTCTCAGATTACTGGTCAGGTAAGACAAGAATGAGCAAAAACACAGAGAGGAAAGACAGAACTGCATTTATGCAAGCAATAGTCATAAATGCTTGTGTGATCACTCAGTGCACTGCTTATGAAATGAATACATATGCAAACAGCTGTCATATGTTTTGTTAATATTGTGGATGATGTTGCAGTTGCTTGTATGCAGAATAATTTTTCAATCTCTGCTGCAAAGCTGTTTCTGTGGCAAAGAGGGATAAGACACCCTTACTGGGTTTTGAAGGTTCATTGGAGTGAGAGTTGAAATCCAGACCTGTGTAAAAATATTTCATGTGTACCAACATAATTTTTTGTAGTGCTGTTTATGTTCTTATAATTTTCCATTTTTTCATTTAATGCTAGTACTTGCACTTTGCATGGCTTAATGCAAACTGGGGAAATGGAGAAACACAATAACTATCATTTTTAGCTTTTCTTATCTTGTTTGTGTGGTGTTTAGCAGTGAGCAAACCTGTACTAGTGACCCACATGGGAAGCAGACAGAACACCTGCAGAAAGGGTGTAAACATTCTAAATGTCAAAAAGGATACTTTGTTCCAGTTTTTGCTTTCCATTGTGCAACACCACTAAGTGACATTGTGTAGTGGTTAGCAAGCTTCCCCAACACCTGCAGCCATCGAACACCTGCAGAGAGGAAGCAGGCAGTCAACAATTTCAGCATTGCCTGGAGGTTAACACACAAAAGTTATGAATAGGGAAGTATCCAACTGTTATTTAACTATTCCTATGGCAGCAGGTGTAACTGGGTTATAATGGAGGAAGTGCAACATATTTTTACTGTTGTGATAGTTCAGTTTATATTAATGAGCAGAAAATATCCAAGTATTATTTCAGTATTCCTATGGCAACAGGTATAAGTGAAGGGTTGCCATACACATGGTCATGGGTTCTAATACAGGAAATTCCATTTTACTGGTGTTCCATTTCATATTATATTAAATATCACTTATAACTATTTATACATAATTATAAATAGTGGAGCTTATATGAATTGTATGTATGAGGGATAAGACACCCTTATGTGTTTTGAAGGTTCAGATGTATGACTGAAGGTATACTGTCTACTGTATTTCAGTAAGTATAATTCTGCTAGCTGGACTTGGATGGTCTTCACACTTAAAACTTAAGACACATACACAGATGAATGTATATACAAGAACCTTGTCAGGTCACACACATAGATGGTTAACACCTCAATCTGTCATCTGTATTTATAAATAATTCATGACTATGTCTGAGAAGCATTCTTCTGTAGCAAAGACAGAAAATCACCTTTGTGGAAGACAATGTTTTGTCCCTTATACATAGGTTTGAATCCCACACTGTAAAACTCAGTTTTAGCAGTGTATAAAGCCAAACAAGCATGTGTCAGGTCATGAAATTTATGCCCCCAGTGCATCTCTGCAAAGTTAAATCACCTAACACTTACAGCATCAGACACCCCTCAAAACTAATGTCAAGTATCAGGTTAACCTTCCAAAACTGCTTTCTTCTTTGTTGAGTCTGTTTCTTTTATAATATTTATAAATGTATAAGTTTTTCATTTCATATATAGGCTGCATTATTTATTTATTTGTAGCATCTCTTTTATATAAAAAGTACTATGATTATTTTTCTAAGTTTGTAAGTTGTTTTAATGAGTGGTTGACTGTTATTGGATGTGTGTAATTGATAGGTGGAGTTTCTGATATATAAATGTAATAGTTTTATGTGGAATTTTATCTGAAGAAGTCTTGAAACAAAAATGCAGTGATTCAGTTTAAGCATTAATTTTTTTGGCCTTAAGTAAATTGCTTAGTTTGCACTGGACATACTGCTTCACAAGTGCTTTTGGATTTTACTGGTTTACCTTTTGGGTTTCACTTGTTTCTTGTTTTTGCATAAATGCCCTGTTGTTAACTTTAATGTGTATAATTGGACAAAGCATATGTGCACTATCTGCACATTGCAAGGATTACATTGAGCAATGTGTAGTTATAGTTTGTAGTTGTTAGGAAGTATACTTACATGTAAAGCTTCAGATAAAATAGTTGTATTATTGTCATAAATGCATTGCATGTCACATATGATGGTACTAATTCTATCTTTTTGTTTTTGTCTCACCTGAACCCTTATCAATTTTATTTTATATTACATGTCATCAAAATGTGTCCATGTCATCCATCTGTAACAAATCACTAAATGCTTCACAGCAGAGGGAGGTAGGCCAATCACAATGGCTCAGCCTACCCCCACTTCACTGGCTTTAGCACCGACACCTACCACATCTGGGATCCACCCTGGCAGTACTGCCTGTGCTGCCCCTGCACTTCCTTGCACCCCTCAGGTAACACTACCACAGTACCTGGCGCTGTGGCACCTTCCGGGAGTACTGGCAGAGGTGGAGATTTCATCACCTGCTAGAAGATGTCATGGTTGGTGCCTAGGATCATACACAGCACCACTGGTGTACACCTACACCAGATGGCGCAACCACTCTCCTTCATATTCTATAGGAAGAGGATATGTCAAGCACTCTAGCAACTAGTGGAGTAAAGGGAGGGTGATAACAGCCCTGCAGGTGAGGACTAGATTATCACTGTCCCTATGTTTGATGGGCATGGGCTTGTGTTGTCCCCTCCCTTACTCCAATCATAATGTCTCCCAAACATTTGTGACCCTCACCATCCCTGTGTCTTGTCTTGTTTGTCCTGTTTGTTTGCATTTGCTTCATCTACCCAACTTACCTGACCCAGAAATACCAACATCCCTTACCCAGCATTCCTATCTTACTGAAATAAAAAATTGGTACCTGTCCCCGTAAAAAAATATCAACCCTTACATAGCTCTGCATTTCACACACGTGTATTCTTGAAACACTTGATTTAGTCCATTTGGCTATACAACATGATTGCTTTGTTGTCTCCCTCTTTGTGGAGATGACAGTCAAAATTCAGCTAATGTTCTGTACATGTTTTCATTTTACACTGTTGAAGAAATGTATAGCTATGGTTCTTTCCTACCTCCCTCCTGCACATTCTTATATTGCTTTCCCTTTCTTCTTCCCCTCTGCTTGCTCCCATTTTCCCATCTACCCCATTTTAACAAGTATAATTTAGTAAAACAATAGAATCACAAGCAACACACATAAGTAACATATAAACCAATGGAACCCTTCACATTTTGCTGTCTGTATTTGCATGGCGTTTGGCATTACACAGTTAAGGACTCTTTTGTGGTGTGGTTACTTTTATCCAATGCTGCTTAAACACACTGCACTATGTCAGCACACAGTATCACAAGGTGAATGTAGTATAAATAATAATTTCATTGCATTATCACTACTTATTTAAAAGTATCACATACATCTGCATTTAAACCCTGCATTATCTGAGCTCCAAAAGAAATGTGTCAATGAATTTACACCTGCTGCCACAGAGTCAGCTAAGCAGCAGGTGTGAGTCATAGCTTTAATACCCATGTTTGCTCACTGCTTAACTATGCACAAACAAGGAAAACATTAGAAATGTGTATCCCAATTGCCATCCATAGCGCAACACAGCTGATCTGCAGTGTGCTATACAGAGTGGACAAGAGCATGTATTACTTTTGGTTACTGTACATTTAGTTTTCATGCCATGAATCTACATGTGGAGACTCAAACAAAATGAAGGCACTATCTAAGAAAATGACACATATTTACAATGCAGCCATCTGTTATCTCCCCCATACACTGCAAACTCGGTCTCTCAGTACACATTCACAAATATATCAACTGCACCACATAAATAACAGACGTTGTCTTGTATAACATGCACATCATTAGAATGACAATACACATTTAGATTTTTCCAGTACATGTAGTAATGTCGACACATGTTTGCATATAGTTTCTAAAGTTGTCTCTGAATGTATACCTGCACATTGGAAACACAACCACCAAATACTACACATTGCAAACTCTTCAATGTGGTAACATGCAGAACTTTAATATCTTGACAGTTGAACATGGCCATCTATCCAGTTTGTGCTGGCCTCCCAACATTTTCACTCCAACCAACATCCTGTGCTTATGTCATCCACTATAAATTGTGCTGCAGCCTTGTAAAAGTCAGACTTGTGCCATGGTGCTTGCATAAAGTACAGAGTTCACTAGTCTGTGTGCTTAGATAGTTAGGGTTTCTGTTCTCACTACAGTCAACTGGGAGATGTGTGTGTGTTTGTCTATCTACTCAGAAGAGCATACGTGTGTATTCTGCAGTTATCACTCCAGTCCCATGAATTACCAATATTTTGACACTTGCATATGCCTACACATTCATTTCATGAAGCCTCCCAATATCTTTTCTCCAAAATCCACTGCTGATGTCATTCACTATAAGTTGTCCTGCAGCTTTGTAAAAGGTAGACTTGTGTTGTGGTGCTTGCATAAAATACAGAGTTCTCTAGTCTTTGTACTCAGATAGATAGGGGTTCTAATCTCACTAGAGTCAACTGGGGTGTGTGTGTGTTTGTGCACTTGCTTGACATTAGAGATAGCATTTTATATCAGCATGTGGGACACTGCTATTACTGTCTTCTCCTCACCAGACACTGCTAATGTCATCACCTATAAGCTATTGTCTGACACTCTCCAAGTCAAACATGTGCTGTGGTGCTTGCCTTAAATACAGAGTCAGTGTACTTAAAAAGGTAAGGTATCTGTTCTCACTACAGTCAGCTGTGGTGTGTGTGTGTGTGTGTGTGTGTGTGTGTGTGTGTGTGTGTGTGTGTGTGTGTGTGTGTGTGTGTGTGTGTGTGTGTATGTGTATCTATGTGCACTTGCTTGACATTAGAGAGAGCATTTTACACCACCATGTAGGACACTGCTTTTACCATCTTCCTCTCACCAGAATCTGCTGATATCATCAGCTATAGCTGATTTGCAGATGTGCAGTCTTTTTATCAAGGTAGGGTCAGAGACTGGCCTGTAGGTCAGGCACAAGTCACCTCATCCTATACAGTACAGATTACAGTGACATGGCTTTCAGTCTATCCACATGCATCATTGGCATTGCATGGTTTGTAGGCCCTGTATTTTCTGGTTGAGAAACCCCTGTGGTCTCTCCAGCTGCTGCAGATGTCTGGTTAGGTACATGCAAAAAGGAATCTTATACTCTATTAGTGTTCTGATGAAGCTTGAGTAGAGTGCTGTTATAACATCCTCAGATCTGGATACGAAGGCCTGACTTATGAGGTGCACAAAATAGCCATTCCATACCACTGTGGAAACTTGCTGGTCGAAGTTCAGATTGCTATCTATATGTATTCTCAGGCTTTGCACCACTGGGTGTGAGAACAGGGGGGGGGGTATCATCAATGCTGGAATTAGTGAGGAATTCCGCTTTGCATAAGGCAAACATAATGATACATTTTTGCATTTATTTGTAGACCTTGTGGCTTTGGCAGCAATCATTTGTTCATATTAGCCCATCCAGTAATATGTTGACATCATTGGTGGACTCAATTATTGCACCTAATATACAATAATCAGCATGCTTGTTAATACAAAGGCTGGATACTTTAGCTTAGACTGTGACAAAATAGATTCCAAACAGTAAAGGGCCCAACACAGATCCTTGGGGTATGCCATTGGTGACAGTTCTATTGGTAGAGGTTGATTCAACAACTTTCACAGTATGTGTTCTGTCAGTGTGCCAGTTGGTTAAACATCTAGTCATGTAAGGCTTAATCCCCAGGTTGGAGAGTTTCTCAATTATACCTGAGTGGGGGATTGTGTCCATACCCTAGGTCAGATCAAGACAGGCAGTATGCACTATCTGACCTTCATCAAGGCCTATCACATAGAATCACTGAGCTGTGACCACATCACAAATCTGCTATAGTGGGATTGAAATTGATTATATGTATAAATCTGCAATTTTGGGACTCCACACATATCTGCTTACCTCACAAGACCCAAACATAGTGAAAGTTTTGAAACATGGGGAGATTAAATCTAAGATGACTTATCTGCTTAATCTAAGAGAAGCTTATTGGCATCAAGCAGGAATGGAAATCAAACTGAAATAGATAAAAAGCAGTCAGCAACTGAATGTAACAAAAAACAAAAGAAAGAATATAAGGTGAAGGATAAGATGAGAAGGCAGGAAATAATGAAAAAGCATAAATATAGTTGCAAGTATAGAAAACTTCTAGAAGAACCTCATGTTGCTCAGGAATGAACACAGGAATGGTTAAGGAGAGGCAAATTCAAACCAAGAGATGACAGGTTAATACTGACGGCCCAAGATAGTGGGCCGCATATATGTTGGTTTATAAAGTCAATTGAACATGTAGGAGAAACAGACAAATGTAGGCTTTGTAAAACCAAATTGTAAACAGTTGCACACCTCATTGCTGGTTGTGACATACTAGTGGCAGAAGGACTGTATACTGAAAGGCATAACAATATGGCTAGACTGTTGCACTGGGGATTGTCAAATATTATGTTATTGAAGTGGCCAAAAAACACTAGAAACATGAGCCACAAAGCATCATAGAAAATGAAGAAGTCTACATTGCATGGGATCATCTATTACCAACAGTTCAAAAGGCAGATGCCAGAAAACCAGATATAGTAGTCCAAGAAAAGAAGACAAGATTAGCGTTGATCATTAAAATTGCCATACCCAGTGACTACAGTATCTTGCGTACAGAGAGACACAAAGTCATAAAATATCAGGATTTGCAGGCAGAAATGAGGACAATGTGGAAGAAAAATATCCAGATAGTTCCAATATAGTAGGAGCAACGGGTCTTATAAAAAAGAATTTACAGTCGTAATTAGATATGTTACCAGTCCATGTAACTCCATACAAACTGCAGAAGGAGTCATTACTGGGCATATTGCGGGTGCTGAAAAGAGCACTTTTGGCTGACATCAAAAAATGAAACAATACTAATTTCATGAACTTTAAATGCACTTTGACTTAGGAATGGGGTCCATTCCCATCATGGTATTAGAAACTCAGAAGATTTGGAAAAATTAAAAAAGTGTGACTGAGAACATACACTTACCTGACATGGTTGGATACATACTTTAACATACCCTCCAGATGAAATATGCTCCTGTAAAAGGACTACATCAACATGCATCCATCTGGGGGGGGGGGGTGACAGCACCTGATGTATGCATGTATAGACACATCCTGACTCTCCTCATCTGTGAGGTAGACCAACATGTAATCATGGACCTTTTGTAAATGAACACTGGTAATATCCCGGGTGTGTGCAAAAGACATGTATGAGTTGTTAATGCTACATCCATGTCTGTTACATCTGTTAGATGTTCTCAAGGAGGTCATCGAGGGCATTCATGATAACATCATCATCCTCTGGAACTTTACCAGGCCAAGGCATTTGACACAAATCCACACTGAGGTATTCACTCAACACTGTCAGATGTGGCCATAAACACCAAGTACGTAGACCACTGGATCACATATGTGGCATCTAAATATGTTGAAATGAGTGAAGTGACCTTTATCTTGAGTTCAGTGATCAGGTTGATACATCAGGGGTGTCTGCTATGCTATTTCCTGTCCATTATTTGTCACAGATTTCAAGAATGACATATGCATCCAGTATCCAAACAGCTGCCTGGAGGACTACATATTGTGGGCAATCATTAACTCCAACTGTGATATTAGATTTGTATGAAATAGTATCAACACACACCAAAGATTGCTTCCCCATCAATAAAATGAAACAAAATGTGTGTATGGGGGGATTTGTTACATTATGAAAACAAACGCATAATCCAGTGATAATGTAGACATCAAACCCCTATCAGCAGACCAAGTGGTATATGACCTGTGTCCTGGGGTAGATGGTATGTGGAACGTCCACCTGCATGTGGCCACAGGGGTGACTATGATGTTGTATATAACATAACTAAGTATGTGTAGGACATCTACATTAAAGACCATAATACCTTCATTGTTCATAGCCTTCATCCCTCCAATAACTGAGTACAATGCACACTTCTTCATGTACCTACCTATACATCTTCTAGTGATGTGTAACTCAAGTTTATCCCCTTGGCCATAGTGAGCTCTCACACATCTTACTGGCCATGGCTAGGTATTCTTTTTTAATATAAACATTACTGTCTGATGGTGTGGAACCTCTATCAAACTATTGTACCAGATGCATGAGTGATACCTGTTCTGGTGATGCGCACAGTACATACATAACTGTTTGATGACATTGATGTCATGGATTGCATTCATGACAGTGTGGATTGTGATTTATATATATATATATATATATATATATATATATATTTATACGGGTTCACTATGAAAGACCGAAAAACCATAAGACCGACGCCCGTAATCCCAAGACCAAATACCCGAAAGACGAGAAGACCGACGGACCACAAGCGCGAAATTCACACATACACATACACACAGTGTCCCCCCAAACCCAAATAAATAATCCTACACTGCGCCCCCCACACCCCCCACTTTAATATTCTAACTCCGAGATCGCACAGACACACACACAAGGCAAACTCACACCCACACATTACAGTCCCTCACACACACACACACACACGCACACGCACATGCACACACACACGCACACACACACACACACACAGTCACAACACACACTAACACACACTAAAGCCCCTCACAAACACACTTACAGACAGATACTTACCTGATCCACAACACCAGAAGTGATAACACAATATCCCTTAACATCGGGATTTTGAATTTCGCGCTTCTGGTCTTTCGGTAATGTGGGGTATCGGGCTTCTGGTCTTGGTAATTTGGGCGTCGGGATTCTGTGCATTCGGTATTTCGTAGGGGACCCCCATATATATATATATATATATATATATATATATATATATATATATATATATATTTATATATACACACACACACACACACACACACACACACGCCATGCACACCAGTCAACTAACCTGGATTGATTATAATTTCACATATTTTGATATCATCCATAATTATGCGTGCTTCTGTTTACTGTTGTCCATGAGCCTGTAACCGTGTCCCACTTGTTGGAGTCCTCTACTGACATTACAGTCATATTCAGGCAAATCAGTTTGCACAGCTTCACAATATGCACCCAACCCCAATTGTATATAACATCCCTGATAGATGTCCTCTCGGTTTACCTTTGAATAGTTGAAAATCAACTATCCAAACAGCCCTTTGTGCAAACCGGAATGACGAAAGCCATCATTCCGAACCGCACCAATGTTCGAAAATCAGCAAATTGAAAACCAGATTCGCTGATTTTCGAACTAAACTTATGAATACAGATCATAATGCAAGCCCCCCTGCAGCCCCCATGGTCTACACCCCCACACCCCCCTACTTTATTATTCTAACTCTGAGGTCGCACTACAGTGGGGAAAGGGTCCACTTCCCGATCCCCACTATAGTGCACTCCGCACCCACATTGAAGAATCCACAATGAACGAATGTCAATGTGCATTCGCTCATAGCACATTCGATTCATTTATATTCAGCTATTTGAAATCTTGAAAACTTATTTCTGAACAAGGTACTTTCGACTATTGGACTTTCAACTATTCAAAGGTAAACCGTCCTCTCCATTTATGTCAGGATGCTTATATCACAAAGACATCTTCTCCATTGTTATGTCGCCTTGTCTGTCAGTCACAAAATGTAAATTTTCACTGTGCAGTCTGTACTCTACCATGTTGATATGTGATTAGTGTTCCTGCTACAATGGTCTTCTGTTTACATGCTCTCATCTGCTGTATATTATGATCTTCACCTGTCCTCTTTCCCTGAGTTCATTCCTATAGTTCATCTGTGTTTGTACCTATTCAATACACAAACTTCCCCTGACTGTTTATTTTAAATGGCAGTCTATGTACTATTACAGATCATTTACATAACTTTTGTACAGAATGTCTGGAATGGGATTCCATGATACTCTGCACTTTATACACTGTCCTGTAATGTGTTTGGACCATATACATTGCTATATTTTGCACCCTGGTAATCATTGTAGCATTTCCTGCAATCCCGCTAACTAGTTTGCCTTTAGCTATACAGGCCTGCTATCCGTGTTGCTTTACAAAGTTTCCTGGCCAGCATCAATGTTAGCCCCGAAACTGTGCTTGTTTGCATTTAAACATGGTGTGCGACATGAATATGTAATTAGCGCTGCTGCTCACCACGCAGACACATAAACTATTAAATCCTGGCAATAGACTTTTAATTTAACATTTTACTAACTATACAAATAAAAAGGTGCATAATCCTGGAGCCACTGGAAGATGAACATGAAACCATGGGGTAGTCACTCTAAATGACTTTTCCGGGAACCTTTAGAATTTACGTGGTGGCAGTGAAATTGATGACTTCAACATATTTTTAAATTAGTTTAATATGGCATTTATTGGTTAGCATTGCCTTATATGAAAAACAGGCAGTAGCAGTAGGACAGATTGCATTCAGAATACCCAAGATTCATGTGAGTGTTTGACTCTGAATTGTGATTATTTTATTCCCCCAGTCCTTCCAGCTTTCCAAAAGCCACTTTTTTATGTTTCACACTGCCCAGTTTCATCTGTGCTTTCATTCTTAATTTACTGCTAAGAGTAAAACCCTGTTCCTGGTATTGGAGTTACTGTGTCCAAATTAACCATATTAACACAATTATTTAAATATAGAAGTCACTGTTGTCATTCATCTAATACTCTAATGTTACAGAAGACACATCTAGCTGGACAAGTGCCCACACATAATCTTTAACACAATAGTATAAAAATATACATTTATTGTTTCCATTTTATTTTATAGCATGTTGAGGAATTTATAATATAATATAATATAATATAATATAATTACTATATTATAACATTAGAATTTTGTTGTAGCAAATGCCAGACTTGACTCAAGGGTCATGACAAATCAATACATCAAAAAAACACCATTCAAAGACTCACAGAAAGCAAATTACTGAACTGACATTTTGAGAGATCACTGAAACACAGCAAACTGAAATAAACTGACTTTGATTTATTAATTCTGGCCATCTTCCACACTCCCCCATGTGAGGTCTGACCTTTTACACAATTAATATAAATATTACAATGTCATGCAACCACAGCAAGGAGGGAAAACCCTCTTTTTGAGATTGTTCCATTCTCCAAAAGTTAGGTAACTGCAAGTTCAAACATAGAAGCAACATTGCTACCATCATGTTGGTGTTTGGCTGGAATGAGTCTTTATAAGTTAAACTTTTTTTTCTTTCTAATGCTCTATTAGATTATTAGTTATTAGTGTAATGATAATCACTTATTAGTGTAATTATTTTTTGAAATCGTTATACAAATCTTTTGGCTGACTCCTTATGTCTGAAAGATGGGAAGAGACTAGCCTTGATTCTTAGTCCTGCCAGGATACTTTATTGTCCCACTTATTCCATCATAATACCTTGCATTAATTAACACATCAGATCCCCCTTTAGATGTCCCCTCTTTGCAAAGAGAGATACCTTTTAATTACTAGGAATAATGCGCAAGTAGTGGGGATAAGTAGGTTGTAGTGGCCGGCTATAATCTAGCTGGCTTGAAACTTTTTGATTGCATTTTTTTGATTATATACCTCACTTTATCTAATGTAGGATGAAGAGCATAGTGCATTGCCTGCTATGCCTAGCCCAGTAGCGGTTCAGACATCTACACATATCAGTTCTGCACAGCTATGGTGTGATGGATCATACTTTTTGTAAGTTTGTGCTAAATGAGTCCTACCTTTTACATAGGGGAACATCTGAGGGGTTCTTCTAAGTGTCTGTCTTGCAGTGGGACCTGTACTAAATTATTGTCACTGGATGACGGAGCCATCATAAGCCAGTCACTTCCTCTGTGCCCAACCAAATTATTTTTGGGCCCAGGCCAATAAATCAGTACAGGCTGTTTGAGACATAGTCAGGTTCAACCCTATCTATCATATATCTAGCACTGAGCATACCTATTTTAATACACAGAAAACAGAAAGGAATATTAAATCAGTACAGCACAATTTTCAGGTTGCAGCCACAGTATCCATATTTATCTTGCCCCTCCAGATTCAAAACAGCACATCCACTTACTGGAGGGCCAAATCAGCACATCCATTCACTGAGGGTCCCAATCCATAATGAAGAGAAATCAATCAGTGACCATAAGCACAGCACTCACTGCATTCCAACACCAAAACCACATAAATTAAACTGAAAAATAAGTAACAACTAAATGATAGTTTCCTAACAAAATAAAAAAAAAATTAAAAACAGCCAGAACTGCTAAATCTGTATATTCTTCAATGTAGTTTCTTTTGATGAAACTGCCATTGACATGAAAAAAATTCCTGTGGTGTTTCTCTCTCTTTTGTTTTAGACTGTGACAGTGTTATTATAAAAGTACATTTTCTCAAAGTAGAGAAAACTTAAGAAGCAACACATTCTTAATTTAAAACTTTACTGAATCCCAGAGCATATCTAAACAATCCTGTCTTGGTTTATGATTGACTGTTGATTTGCCTGGCAAAACAAGTTTTATTTGAATTTATATTTTATTTCTTACCAATATTTTTCACTGTTTGTAAGAAAGATGGAATAGCTTATAGATTTATAATTTTGTTTTACCTTTAACTTTCACTGTTTGTTGTTACAAAGGGACAAGTTTTAGACAGGCAAACTCAAGCCATCTTATAGGTTCATAGGTTCATACTAGGCTATCTGCCTTAGGGCATTTATAAGCCTAGCCAGAGTGTGTTTGGCTTTCGCCACCCATTTTAAATGAATTTTGCTATGCTCTTTTTCGAGGTTAGTATACTGTGCCTCTGAGTAACAGTGACACAGAAGTGATACCCGGGGTAAACCTACTATCTCCCATCCACTCATCAAGATTCCTCTTGAAGAGAGTCAATGAGGGACTCTGCCTAACCTGGACTGGGATTTTATTCCAGAGTGAAGGGAGCCTCTGGGTTATGAATCTGTCCCTTCAGCATGTCCTATTTATTTCATTGCTGAGGTTCAAGTCTCTCGAGCGCGTAGCTCGATGGGATTTGGATTTTCTGAGGTGTAGCATGTCCATTAATTCCAGGTTGGACATGGCTTTATACGTCAGGCACAGATCGTCTCTGAGCAGGCGGTATGCCACTGAGTAGAGCTGGAGTTTCTTTAACCGGGCAGCATATGGCATCTGTTTGAGCCCTTTGATCTGCTTGGTGAGGTATTTTTGGGGTCTTTCCAGTTGCTGCAGGTGTCTGGTAAGGTACATCCCAAAAGGGGCATTGTAGTCAATTATGGGCCTGATGAGGGATGAGTAAAGAGGCACGATGACCTCCCCTGATCTAGATGTGAATCCCTTCATGATTAGGTGGGCTATATAAAATATTTTTCTAACCACTTTGGCCACATGGTTGTCAAATGAGAGATTGCTATCAACTTGGGTCCCCAGGTCCCTAATTACTTCTTCCGTACTTAATGGATTACCACCTATGTGGTAATTTGTGGGCACTTTGTTTTTGCCAAAGGGGATGACTATACACATTTTGGCGTTTAGCTTGAGGCCATGGCACTGGCACCAGTTGTCTGTTTCTATGAGGCCCTTTTGTAGGATGTTTGTGTCGGCTGGAGAGTCGATTATGGCTCCCAGTTTGCAGTCATCTGCAAACTTGGTCAGCCATAGTCCTTCCGTGTTAGCCTGTACCTCCGAGAAATATATACCAAACAAGAGAGGTCCCAGGACTGAGCCTTGTGGGACACCACTTGTAACTGGTTTGGAGTCTGACATGGCTCCAGCAATTCTAACCATGTGGGTTCTGTCCTTGAGCCAGTTTGCAACCCATCTAGTGACATAGGGGTTTATATTTAAGCTGGTGAGCTTATCTATAATGCCCGAGTGGGGTATTGTATCAAAGGCTTTTGCAAAGTCCAGGTAGGCTGTGTAGACCACCTTCCCCTTGTCAGTGGCCTTGGTGACTGTTTCAAAGAAATCAACCAGGTTTAAGAGGCAGGATCTGCCCTTAACAAAGCCGAACTAGGTAGGATCCAGTGTCTGTAAGTCCCCAATATCTTTATTTATGAGGTCCATGATGATCCTTTCCATATCTTTGCAGACCAAGCTAGTCAGGCTTATGGGGCGATAGTTTCCAGGATCTGTTGAGGCACCACCTTTGTGGAGAGGGACCACTGTTGCTGTACGCAACTCTTTGGGTACATATCCTGTAGAAAAGCTGAGATTGAACAGTAGTTTTATGTTTGGGTTTAGTTCTTCTTGGAGTTCATGTAGGACGCAGCCCGGGACACCGTCTGGTCCCACTGATGCTGTGTTTTTTGCTTTGGAGAGGGCAGCTCTTACCTGAGCATTTGAGATGTCAGGGGGGTAGCACTCTGCTGGGATAGATATTTGCCCTTTTGGTGGGGAAGGGGGGGAGAAGTTTGCGCTGAACCTGTCAGCTAGGATGTTGGCAATGTCTGTGGGTTCGGTGTATTTTTTGTCATTTTGGACTAATTCTGAGCATATCTGGCAATTCCCACCCAGGTTCCTAACATAACTAAAGAAAGCCTTGTGATTATCCTTAGTGTCCTGTGCAATTTTTCTCTCGAAGCTGGCCTTAGACGATTTTATGAGTGCCCGTAGTTTTTTGCTAATACTGATCAGAGATGCCTTCCCTTTTTGGGATTTTGCTCTATCAAGTAGTAGCTTCCTCCTTCTATTGTATAGTTTGTTTATGGCTGGGGTCCACCAGACAGGATGCCTAACTTTGGAGGATTGGGTCTTGTTTTTTTTTGGGATTGCATGATCCATGCATTCCTGAAGGTGTTCATAGAATGTGTTTATAAAGGATTCTGCGTTTTGGGCCATATTTTCCACAGGCCCGGGGGCTTTGAAGGATTCCATCTCGGTTTTGAGGAGTGTGAAATTTGCTTTAGAGAAGTTTTTCACTGTGGTTTTCTGGGCACTGGCTGGGGTCGGGATGTGAATATCTAGTGAGGTTAGTTTATGGTCTGATCTTACCAGTGAGGGATACACTTCTGGTCTGGAGCATAGAGTCCCCATGTTGGTGATGATCAGGTCCAGTATGTTTTCCCCTCTTGTGGGAGTGGCAACAAGTTGTTCCATAGCATTTGAGTTTATAAATTCTAAGAACCTTCGGGCTAGGGTGTTGGAGCTAGAGTAATGCTCCCATTCTATGTTAGGGTAGTGGAAGTCGCCCAATATAATGGTGTTTGGAGAGACCTTCATATTTTCCAGTGTTCTCAGGAAGGCCGAATGGGGTTCCTGGGTTTGGGAGGGTGGTCGATAGCAGGCTATAAACTGGAAGGCAGTTTTACCTACTGTTAGTTGCACATGGATAGTCTCTGATGCTTCGTGCTGTGCCACCAACCTGGAGGTGTGGGTATCTTTGACGAATATTGATACTCCCCCTCCTTTTGTGGTTCGGTCCAAGTTTTGGGGCTGAAAAACATGGTATGAGTTTTAACCTGGTAGTGCTGGGGTGCTCTCGGGAGCCTTGCACCAGGTTTCTGTTACTGCACAGATATCAATGTTCTCCATGCTAAGGAGAGTTTCGAGTGTGTGCATCTTGAGGTTTAGACTTCTGGCATTGAGTAGCATTACTCTTAGTTTCTTATCCCTTGTGATACCTATGGAGGTGGGTTTGTCTTTTGAGCCTTGCCTAAAAAAGGCACTATGGGGGTGGCAAAAGCCTTTGCCAATATCTGAAAGCCCAGGGGTGACAGGTGCAAGCCATCCCTAGCAAGGCATCGTGGCTTGTTGAGCATGTCATCCCAGGCAGACAGGCATTGGATCCCTTTTGAATGACACCAATACTTAAGCCAATTGTTGAAACTGATCATCTTATCTTCATATTGTGGCATCATTCTTGGTGAGGGTAAGATGCTACTCAAGGTCAGGTTCATACCAGCCTGGGCTACTTGCTCAGAGAGCTCCTCTATGTCTCTTTTCATGTAGTCCAGGGAGGTACATCTCAGGTCATTCACACCAGCATGGACAATAACTGAGTCATATTTGTACTTGACTTGGAGTGACCTGAGTGCTTGTGTTATGTGGCGGATCCTAGCACCCAACAGGCAGCTCACTGTGACCTTCTCCTTGTTCAGCCTGGTGAGTGGGACATCAGTGTGCCTGACGATAGAGTCACCTATTACAAGTGTATCAGGTGTGTTGTTTAGCCTTAAGGGCTGTGACTGTTCGGCACACTGGTTTGTGAGCTATGTGTTGCACGTGTTTTGTTTTGGGGTAGCGGTTGCTTGGGTGTCTGCTTTGGAGGTCTCTGCTGCTTAGGCAGATTTTTATTTAGAGCCTCCAAGTATGTTTTTGTGTGTTTATAGATTTATATTTTGTTTTACCTTTATCTTAAGGGACCTATTCAGCTATAAATTCAAACAGACAGCAGAGAGGACAACCCAGAGCTTATGTAAACAATCATGTATTGGTCTGTGATTTATTGATCTGTACTGTTAAAAAGAAGTGCAACTGTGAGTGATAGTGACCAGAAGCTACTGCGATGTAAAGGAATTCCATCTCTTGTCTGACTTAAGTTTTAACCTCTGATTTAAGTTCTCTTTCAAATTCTGTGGAAACTGAATTTGATTATTCTTTTCTGTTAGAATTTTTTATTCCTTTGCCGGTGAATATGGATTCCTTAAATGAGTATGTCATTAATGATTTGCTAAAGAACAAATATCTTGTACAGTGTAATGAATGCTATGTATATTTAAAAAATAATGCCTGATAACATTGGTGATCTGTGTCCCTCATCTCAAAAGTTGGATGATTTGCTTACCATTATTAGTAGTAAATCTAGACTTGCTGATGACGATTGTACTTGTACAACTGGCATGGCTTGGAGAACTGTTGTTACATATATTAATGACTGGACTGATGAGATGACTACTGTTAGGCATAGAACAAATAGAACGCATTTAGGAAAGGATGTGTCTATTGTGTCAAAGATCACTCATCCCTTATGAAACATGACAGTGACCCTGACAACTTTGGAAGTCTGGATACAAGTATTGTGAAATCTGAGGATACAGAGCTTTTAGAAGGAAATAAAAAAGAAAGAAAAAAAAGAAAGAAGCTCACAACAAATAACAAGGAAGAAAAAGAAACTGATAAATGTTATAAAGTAAAGAGAATACATATTAAAAAGGATACTGCTTTGTTATGTATCACACAGATTACAGGTACTATATCATTTTCTATCAGAAAACCTTTAGCCTACAGAAAAAGGCAGCACTTTTTAAAAGGTAGAAAAAAGAGGCAAGGGGCAGGAGAAAAGGAAGAAATCAACCTTAAACATGGAAGGATTGAAGAACATTGCTGCAATAAAAAAGAAGAGAAAGAGCAATGTTAACAACATGGCTCAAGCTGTGGATATACAAAGCCAGCTGGATAAGAATTGTATGTTTGTAAATGTAATACACATTGAAAACAGTGGGATTAATAAGACTAATGGGGATGAAGATCATTCCTTTGTAACCATTGATAGAGCAGATATTACTGAATTAGAAGATGAAGATTCTTTAGATCTGGTCAGGAAAGATATTCCTGTAATTGGAGATTCAATTATTAGAGGAACTGATACTTACATTTGTGGAGAAGATAATGAACGTGAAACAGTGTTATGCTTGCCAGGTGTAAAAATAGAGGATGTGAGACATGCCTTAGTATAAGGAAGTACAAATCTGCTTTTATTCATGTCAGTACAAATGATCACGTCTGCAAGGACTCTCAGACTGTTAGTAGAGAACTTTCGATAGCATAGCTTGTACTGTTGTTAGGACATATTTTTCACAAATCACATATAGAAAGGAAAGTCAGGTGACCATGAAATAAAAGATTCTTTGGATAAATACCTACATGAAAAAATATCCCATTTTAAAAAATGGATATCTGTAGAACATCCAAGCCTAATTTTGAGCACATATGTGTTCAGACAGGATGGCGTACATTTGTCAAGATCAGGGAAAATAATTTTTGCAGCAGATATTTTGTAATATGTGGAAAACACAAGGCAGGATTTTTACCAGGTTGAAAATTTAACATTTCATAAATAGCAACATTTGATGTTGATATTGTTAATGCCAGGAGCATTAATAATAAAGTTTTTTATTGGAACATTTTTTATGTTCCCATAAGACTGATGTTGTTATTGTTTGTGAAATATGGTTAAAGAACAATGACTGGAAATCAGTTCTGTCAGCGTATAAATTTTCTTATTGTAACAGACATTTAATAAAAAAATCAGGTGGAGGTGTTATGATAGGCATTAAAGACAGGTATGAGATTTGTAATTATTAAATGTTTGGTGATAACACCAGTACTATAGATAGCGTGATTGTTAAAATAAAGACAACCCTGGAACATACAACGATTGTTGGAGTGTATAGACCACCAGCGTCAAGTGCAGATGACCTGGAGGAATTCATACATTTCTTACATAAAACACAGGAGGGAAGAATAATAATGGCTGGGGACTTAAATTTACCAGAAATAGACTGGAGTAATATTGATTCAACGACAAAACTAAGGAAATTATTTACAACGTATGTTCAGGAACAACAGTGGCTCCAGATCATTAAAAAAAACTACCAGGAAATGAAACATATTAGACATTGATTATATTCCTAAAGAAATTACTATTAATTCATGTCAAGTTTTACTATCGTTGATGTACAGTGATCATGGAGCTATAAAGGTTAATTTGTTGCTAGATAATTTTGCCAAACTAAAATCTAAACCAATGCACAGAAGATTAATTACAGATTATATAAGCAAAACAGTCACTGTGTAAAACTAAGTGGAGTGATATGTTCAGTAAAAAATCTTTAGAAGGAATGTGGACAGTTTTGAAAGAGAAATTGTTTGAATGCAAAACAATCAAAAAAAAAAGTAACATCAGGATCTAGGCATACAATGTGTGGGGGATATATTTCCATAAGAGCAAGATACCTGATTAAGGTGAGAGACAAAAAATATAAGAAATGAAAAAGAGGTTGAGCTACAACTTTGAAAATTGAAATAGACAAACTGGGCAAACAAATTTAGCATAGTGTGAGACAAGATCAAGAACAAATAGAAGAAAATGTATATAAAGATATTGACCATAATAGGAAACCATTTTATAGATATATAAGATGTGGAAGGAGTAAAAACATACAAATTGTTAAAGTGTGTGTAGATTTTAAAATCTATTCTCAGACACAAATGATTATAGATATATTTATAAAATCTTATGCAAAACAGTTTGGCTGTACAAAGTGGTGATAAGTTGTAATAGGTAACCTCAGAGACTGAAACCAAATTAGATTATATTGAAAAAGAACCATGCAAACTGGATCCAAACAAAGCACAGGGAGGAGATGGAATTAGTAATAATGACATGAGAACACTTCAACAAGAACTTACAGTCCCATTATATATATTATTTACTAGGTCATATAAATATGCAGGGATTCCTCAACATTGGAGACATGAGCTTATTAAACCTATCTTTAAGGGAAAGGGAATAGGAGAAGCCCAGAGCCGTATAGAACCCCAAGTCTACTGTTGTGTTGTGGAAAATAATGAATAAGGTAATATTGGCTAAGTTATTGCCAGAACTGGAAAGTGTGGGACTTAAAACCATATTTCAGCTTGGATATGTTGAAAATATATCTACTACCACCTGTTGCATGATGTTCTATAACAATATAATAACAGCTATGAATGAACATTTGTGCTGTGATGTAATTTATATAGATTTAACTTCAGCATTTGACAACGTCATACATGAAACACTGATCAATAGATTAAAACAACTAGGTATTGATGTATTCTTGCTAAGATGGATAGCTGCATGACTTACAAATAGAGCATGGCAAGTATCATACAGCAATTGGAGATGTGAAATTCTTGGTTACAGTCAGGGTGTTCCACTACGATCTATCCCAGGCCCATACTTGTTTAGATTGTATCTTTCAGACCTATGTTTTCCATCTGAGGTGTCCTGTATGTGTTCTTTTTCATCTGATGTCTGTATGCAGATTACTTGAAATTGGGTAACCTGATTACATGTGTTACAAATAGGGCATGTCTGCAAAAGAACTTGACTAAAGTGACCATTTGGGCACAGGAGAATAATATGCCGATAAATACATCAAAATGTAAGCATATAAGATTTGGGAGGCATAAATTGAAAGGTGAATATGTAATACAGCACACAGTTACTGAAACTGCAGCTTCATTTAAAGACCTGGGTATATGGATAGATCCAGCTTTGAGTTTCTCTTATCATATCATCCAGTTGGTTAATTATATTTATAGAACTATAAGCTGTATAAAAGGATTTATAAAATCTAGAAATCAGAAATGATGAAGTCATTGTTTATTAATTACATCAGACCCAAACATGAATATGGAATAACAATATGGAAGCCTTATAAGCACGAGTAAACTGGAAAAAGTACAGTTGAACTATACTAAGAGCATCCATGGACGTGGAAATTTAAATTCTGAAAGACTAAAATATTTGAACTTGTACAGTGTCTTATACAGACATTTAAGATGAGATCTTATTCAACTAGATAGGGCATTTAGAGATATCTCTGCAAATGTTTGGGGTTATCAAAAAGTATCAGGGAATCATCAAACAACTTATGTAGAAGATTCGATATGAATGAGAAGTGTACTAATTGGTTCTCTGAGAGTGCTGCTGATGCACGGAACAGACTACCAAATTACATTAAAGCAAGCACTAGTTTAGACATTTTTAAGAACAGCCTGGACACTTATTATGGGAATAGCTGTTTTGGTATATTGGCAGGCTAGAAGGGCATTAATGCCCATGCTTGAAATTATGTATGTATGTATGTATGTATGTATGTATGTATGTAATTTTGGGCATTGGGGGTTGATATAAAGGCTAAGATGTTTGCCTCACAGACACAAGGTACAAGGTTTGATTCTCACCTTTGAGAGGAAAATTGGCTAGGCTTAAAATGGTCCACATAGGAGCTAGCATAATAATTAGCTATGAATCTATGACATCAAGAAAGATATGAAAAATAATACAACTACAAGTTCGACCTTAGAAAAACTTACCTAACAGAAGGAAAATGTATACACACACACACACACACACACACACACACACACTCACACATTTACAGATATACGCATACACACGTGACCCAAATATGTGTAATATAGTAAAACTAAAACAAATTAAAATGAAATCTCACTTAAAATAAAGAATACATGAAATCAACAAAGAGAAGATATTATCAACAAAATCTGATTACTATCATGAATAAAGAAACTATATTCAACTAATTGAAATGTTGGAAGAGGCCAAAATGTGTGAACGTATTTTATATGTCACAGATTTTATAGTAAAGGATAATTCATTAAAAAAAAGGTAAGATTCTAATCAAGTAAGCAATGACAGCTAAGAGCATCAAGAATGGTATAATGGAGCTAAAATTGGATACAAAATCTAAAGCCAGCAAAAGGACGCAACACATCTGTCTATAATACAGCTAATGGGAAATAACACAAATAGCATTTGTTAGAAGAAATAAACTTACAGATAAATGTACTACAGGTGTGTTAGTGCAGTCTGAAAAATGTTTTTACAAAACTTTTTGTACTGAGAAAATAAAATAATGCAGCACATAAAATAACACAAGTCAGTATAATGTCTTTTAATAGAAAAAAATGACTAAAGCTGTATTATCAATAATAAATATTTAAATTTAAGAAAATCTACAGATCAGAATAACATTAAGAGATGATATATATGGCCTAATTTAAAAAATGTTAATTCTTTTGTGAATTTATGTATCCTCAGAATGAGGAATGGATATATTTTGCAGTACAAATCTGAACACTAGAGTTGTGGTCTTTAGTCAAAATGGGGTAGGGCCTTTCACTGAGATGGGTGAAACTGCAGTAAGATGATATATGCATATAAGCACAGGCTATGGGGATGCAGCATCAGAAATTCCTAAACAAGAATATTTTATTTATTTATTTTTGTTTGTTTTAGGGAGAGTTCAATATACACACACCTCTCTCCCTCTCTCTCCGTCTATATATATATATATATATATATATATATATATATATATATACATATATATATATATATCTGGAGCATTTCTCCTGGGCCTTCGCTGAAAACAGGCTCTGTGGAACCTAGTCAGACTTTCCCGGTCAACAAATGTTAAATAAATAAAAAAAATAAAAATAAAATAAAAAATAAAATAAATGTGTGCCAAGTAGTTGAATTTCTGGTGGCATTATGTCAGTGTCATTTAACTGGCAGGAAATATACATGTTTATTGAATTTTGAATCAGACAGGCAACACTGATTACCAACTATATAAATACAGCATGTATTTTGCTGTTTATGCATTGGTGTAGCTACTGCAGAGCTCTTTTGCAGCCCAGAAATGTTATGAGAAGGTATTCTGTTTGCTAAATTTTAATTACACCTATAATTATTAGATTTAATGAACTGGCTAGGCTGCATTTATTTCCTAGAAGGGATAAGCAGTGTTCATAATATTCTGTAGTATGGTTTGTGTTTTGAATTTATTTGGTACAATAGATGATGAAAATATTTAAATTCTATAAATGTGCTTGTTTCACATCCACTGAAGAAGGCTTGTGTATCTTCCTAGTTCTGATTGGTTATTACCTTTCATTGCCTTTCCATTAGATAGCATTTAACTAAATGTCATCTTTGCCCCTGCTTTATGTGCTATTCAGCTTTGCATATAGGATATTATACAGTACAGTGTGAAATGTGTGTCATACTGCACTTTATTGCATTTACTTACTTATATATTTTATTAACTGACTTTTCCTACTTGCTAAGGCTTTTTGTCAGTGAAATAGTAGTTGTACTGCCTGGTAAGGTGACTTGATCAGAGTCACAAAGGAATCAGACCCAGGATTACATGGAATCAGACCTAGGATTACATGATGCAGCTCAGTATCAGCTCATACCCTTAATCCATTGTACTAAGCAAGTTTTACAGTACCTAAGCCCTCTATCCATGTCATTATTTTAATAGCATTTGGTATCATATTTTGAATAGCAATTGAATTTTCAGTTGCTTCTTAGCAGTGAGAACTGACT
>NC_056726.1:559471233-559526233 GCF_019279795.1 Protopterus annectens | reverse complement strand
TAGTTAATGTCTTGGACATTGTGGTTAATGTAGTGATGTCCAGCTACTTCAGGTTACAGATGTGTATGTCCCAAGGAACTGACCACTCTTGCCCTTATTGATTCTTTAATTGAAAGTATTGTCAGTAATAGCAGGGAGACACGGGAGGGAGATCGTCTTCACATATTTTCTGGCAGTTCTATGCAGGTTTATAAATGAGAATGTAAAGGATGTTTAGAAGTTAACGCCAGTCATTGTTGGAAATGGGGAATGGATGGGAGAGGAATGTTTGGGAAGCTAGCACTGCCAGTGACGGGGGGAGGGGGCTTCAAAATGTTTGCTTGCAAAGGTGGGGAAAGTATTGAAACATAAATGACATACATTGTAAAGTACCTCTAGAAGAAATAGTCAGATTGCTCAGTGCTTTGTAGAATGTATTTCTTGGCTTGACTGGGGAAGATCCCATTGAGAAGCAATGAATTTCTTCCCAGAACAGGGTACATATTCTACCATTTATCAACTTGCCCTTTGATAGAAGCAGTCTCATAGTGTAGACTATTTGAAAGGTGATAATGCACTTCACCTGATAGGCAAAAAGGCCCGCAGTAAGTGGGGAAAAATGAGAGGATGGTGAGGTCAGGGGATGGTATATGCCATGCCTCATTGAGTATGTATATGCTGTGATACTAGATCTGAAAATTTGGTGGTGTGGGGGGGGGGGGGCTCTCCCATAGGTAGAAAAATGAGTGTCTGAACTATATAGACTCTAGAGAGTTGAGAGAGAAAATATGTGAGTCTATTGAGATGGCTGGGTGGCTGGAAGAGTATATGGTAGAAGTCTAAGCTAATACTATGGGTAAAATTTAGTGATGCTATGGTGCTGGTATGAGTTTCTTGACATCCATTTCTTGAACATATAGCAGCATCAAGTGCTGTGAGACTACTGTTGATCTGTGACTGCATTGGTATGAACTTCTTCAGGGCCTTTGTGCAGCTTGTTCTGTCCAGCTGCTCTAAGTTCTACCCAGATTATCTACCAAGAGAAAACTATAGCACGTGCAATAGTGTTTTTTATTGTACAACTTATTTCTTAGTAGCTAGGGGTTAATGCTACTCCTGCTTTTGATGAAAGAAGGATCTAAAATGTATTGATCTGCATGCATCTTTGTTGGGACCAGCAGTATCTCCACTACCAGATAGGTAGCACCCACAGTAATAAATTTTCAAACTTTATACACACAACGCATACTTCAACTCACAATCGTTAGCACTTGGAAGCATGGAATGTTGCCTTTCCAACTGTCTCTACCATCGAATTTATTGACAACCACCCACTACTTAAACAAAATTAGACATTCTATGAGAGATACTCTTATTTATTGCTGTTGGAGGCAGAACTCTCACGTGACGACACTACATTAATAAACAGGCTGTCAGCACCATACAGTACCACACTAAACCTATCACACACAGGTCAGACCAAACAGATAAATTAAACCAACATATGCTGAGACTCTTAAATGTAACCTACCTACAACACAAAGACTCCTAAATATAACCTAAGAAAGAAGTACACTCAGCACCCTCACAAGCACACAACACAGACAGCACCCACCTCAAAACATACATCTAAGAATCAGTGTCTTAATTCAAAAGCCCATGAGGTAAACATATATACAATCCAACATCCTAGTCATATGTGCCATTGTGAGATACACTGATGCACCACTCACCAAGGAGATGGTCACTTTCAGCTGCCTATCAGGTACCATGTTTTGTCACATCATGCAAGCACTCAAGTCCATGTACAAAAATGTGCACATGTGACACTGTCATAGGGCATGTGGTTTTAAAGGACTTGATGTGCAGTTCTCTGGACTGTATGTAGAGAGACATGATGAAGATCTTTAAATTTTGTCTGAGGCAGGTATGAACCTAGCCTTGAGCAGTTTTCTTTGCTATCAGCAAGAATGATGGGTCACTTCATGAATTGTCTTAGCTTCTGGTGTCATTTGGGGGGGGGGGTCTGATATATGTCAGCCTGGGAAGATATTGTACACAGTCCTAACTACTTTGGCAGTGATGGCCTGCACCTGTCCTTCCAAGACTTTCATATATTGGCTGAAGCCTTGAATGTTCCCATAGTGCCTTTTTTTAGGCAATGTTAGTCCTCAATAGCTTCTAGTATAACAAAGCAGAATCTCATTGATGAATACTAGGCTAACTGTCCTGAAGGGCCATTATAAGCCTAGCCAATAATCTAAGGTCAGAATCAAACCCTGTGCCTTGTGTATGATAGGTGAAGACCTTAACCATTATACCAAACCCACACCCCTTAATGCTCACCACTAAGAGCCTTAACACAATCTTCACTCCTTGTAAGCACTCCTTACCCTGGAAAACATTGACATATGCATCATCACAAAAACTTGGTTCAAGACCATTGAGAGTACACCATCAGCATAGGGTTTAAATGTCTGTCACCCATGCAGGACCACCACACTAGTTGAATGCACTAAAGGTGGTGCATTCTCAATGTTTATAAAAACCCACTTCACCTTCACACTAGTTAGACATGAAAACAATATGGAACTCGTCCATGTACAGCTTAACCATTGACAAGACCACATCATGGTTAACTGTTAGATTCCCCCTCTATGTTCTCCTCAGCCCACATCTCCTACCTAACTTGCATGAAGTCAGTAAGCTTTAAGCTAATCACCAGTCTCTTAGGGGACTTCAACTATCCCCCCATTAACTGTGAGATTTATACATTCTCTAACACGTATGCCGAGAAATTTCTGGACTTCAGCAATGCAAACTCTGTGGACCAATTAGTCTGCAAACCAACCCAGGGAATAAAATCCTGGACATTGTCCTCACTAATATGGAGAGCTGTGCTCCATGCCAATTGTAATTCCCTCCCTGGTCAAATCAGAATACAAATCAGCCACATTCACCTTAAGACTGAAGACAGGAAAATCCTCCAATACCTCTGCATTCAGAAATTATGCCAAGGCTAAGCTACTGAAACTGGTTAAATTTAACATCCCCATGCAACTCAATGATCCCACTGCTTATGTGGAATCCTTTACTGCCAAATTCTTTGCTCATGTGAATAGCTGCAGAGATGCATCTATGCCTCTTTGGAGTAAATGCAATATGAAATTCAAAAATAATCCCCTAAGGTAGAACCCAGATGTAAACAGGATCTACAACAAAAGAAAAAGCTCACTGCATTTAAAAATGAGTGAAATGCTCATGATGCAAAAAAGCTCTTGCTAAACTTAACAGGGAGCTATGGACCCTGATGAAATCAACTAAAGCCAGATATAAGGTAAAAATAGTTATCTCAGCAAAGGAATACCACAAAGTTTTCTTTAATTATGTTAGAAACAGTACCTAGTACTGCATAGAGCTAATCGTTAATAACATCAGAGACACAGACCCAGTGGGTAAAGCCAATCTCTTCTCCCAGATCTTCCCTCTCTCCTCCCAGATCTCCTACCAGAATCTTCACCCCTCCCTCAAATCTCCCATGAGCAAGTCCTTAAAGCACTATACAAAGGCGAAGAACACTGCTAGAAAAAGGAAGAAGCAAATTACATTTGTGGGAACAATACATGCAGAATTATGTTCAGAAGGAAGAGTAAAATTTAAGGAAAGGTAGGAGCTGAGCAATTTATGTAATACTGGACTGAACGAAAATTGCTATAAAGAAGGAAGCATGTAAAACCTATAATATATATGTATGAAAAAAATGAATATGATTTGTTTTCTTCTGTACTAATGTATATTTGCATATGACTTAAGTGATAATTTAATAAAGGTGTTAAAAAAAAGAACACATAATTAATCAGGCTGGATACCATATCAAGCTGTTTACTGGACAGCCTGAAAGATGACCAGTCAGACACCTACAGAGGCTACTCAGTGTCAATCTCCAAACAGGCTTTGTGCGAGATGAATGGAGGACAGCAACTGTCATTCCGTTTCACAAAAGTGGGACATCAGTGGACATTGGAAATTAAAGACTTATATGTTAGACTAGCCTTATCTGTAAGACTGTGGAAAGGATCATCATCCAATCAATATAAAAGGATATAAGTAGCCTACAATTTTTCAACCCAAACCAGTTTGGATTTGATAAGGACAGATCCTGTCTACTTATGCTGCTTGACTTCTTTAAAAAGGTTACTGAAGCAATGGATGAGAGCAAATCATATAATACCACATATAGACATCACAAAAGCATTCAACACCATTCTAAACTCAGGTATCATTGATAAACTATCCCAGCAAAATGTTAATCTGTATGTAGCTCACTGGATAGCAAATTGGCTCACAAACAGAACTCAGGAAATTAGGTTGAGCTGCTGTACTTCCTCTAAAAGACCTGTCACTATTAGTGTCCCCCAGGGTTCAGTCCATGGGCCAAGCCTCTTTGACATTCATTTCTCAGGGATCAACGCTACTACTAAGAGTTTATGGATGACCTGGTTTGCAGATGACTGTAAACTCGGTGCAGTCATAAACTCCCCAGATGACAACAATGGCATTTCCAAACCAACAGCTGAAGTCAAAACTATGGACTAAAATGAACTGCCAAGAAATGTTTAATAGTCCCTTGCAACTATCACACTGACAACACACCCTTGTAAATGAATCCAGTAATTAGGGACCTGGGAACCTGTGTAGGCAATGAACTGTCCTTCTGTCACCATATATCCACTATTGTAAGAACGTCTTTTTTATTGCAAAAATAATTTCTAAGGCTTTGGCATTCACTTCAGCTCCAGAGATGTGATCATTCCACTGTATTCTGCACTTATCAGGCTGATTTTTGAGCATAATGCCACCTTCAGTATGTATCTGTCCAAACATGTGATACAACATGAATGTTCCCAGTGCTTTCTTACTATGAAAATCAAGGGCCGTAATCATAAAAACTATATAGACTTTCTCCAAGTTTTGCTCTTTCCTCTTTGTCATACAGGCTACTGAGAGACTATCTCTGCTTTAAGTAGAGAGCCTCAGCAGACTCTATCCTATCATACCTTCTGAACATTTGCACCATAAACATTACGTGTTGGAGAGACAGATGAGTATCACAGGGAATATCACTTCTTTGTAAATGGTTTCATCTCTACATAGAGCTAAGTACTTCTCTTACATTAGTCAATATAATCTAGGCAAATTGATGGGTAACCACAAAGCCGTCCTTGGTTTAACACCCTTGTCCCTCATGGATAAGGGTGACATTCAAATCTTCTTCTTCTTGTCTCTGGGTTACTTATACTTAAAATGTAAGTGCTAAAAATGCCAAGGCAATGTATGTTATCTAAAGATCCTCATGGATTAATAACTTAGCTGGTACCTATGAATCTGTGGCTATTAGGTTTGAGGGTGGGGTACAAGATTTTGTCTTGTAGCAGTGGCTGTTCATACCAGTAACATCCTCCTGTAGTTCACTGTTCTGGACGGAGCAGTTTATATACCTTCCTTCTGTGCTAATATTGATTTTGATCTTTATTTTATTTGGTTTAGGAGGGTTAAGACTGCATTTTACTGTATGCTTTAAAGTTTTCAAACATTAATGGACTGTCATTTTTCCTTCTTCAGTGTATAATATTGCCAAATGGTTTTTAAAAGGTACCTGTTTTTGCTTAATTATTTTCAGAAAAGAGGAAAGCTACATCACTCCTCTGTTTCTCTTGTCAGCTCAGTCACTCAAACCACTATTCAAATTTAGGTCAACTGGCTCATAGCCATGGCTTTATCATTTTATGTCAAATATAGCTGACTAACAGTGAAAATCTCTATGAAAAAAGCATGGATTTGTTATTATGTGGGGACATAATGCCCAGAATTCCAAATTATAAAAATATGAATTAAAAAATGAAACATTAATGGCTTGATCTGAGAAAGGGCTTATGGCGTATTGTCACTATTAGTTACAGATTGCTGTGCCAGCTAGAATCTTTGTTAATGCTAATTAACGTCTGTGATTTGTATGCCCCTTACTGTTCCCTGAGCTTTGTCCTGAGGTTTAGGACATATGCCACAACAGACTCCTTGTGAGGTTCATACTCACCTTTCCACTCATCTTGAATTACATCTAGAGATCCCCTCACCCTATGCCCATACAACAGCTCAAAGGGTGAAAAATCTGTGGATTCCTGGAGAACCTCTCTGTAAGCAAACAACAGATGGGGCAAATATTTGTTCCAGTCCCTCTTAAACTGGTCTACAAATCCCCTTAGCATGGACTTGAGCGTAGAGTTTAACCTCTCAACAAGAGCATTAGTCCGGGGATGGTAGGGTGTGGTCTTCAGGTGCTTCACCCCACAGAACTTCTACAGACAAACCAGCATGTCTGACATGAAATTGGCATGTCTGTCAGTCAGTATTTCTTTTAGGAAACCTACTCTGCTGAATATCTCTAACAAAGCATTTGCCACCTTTTCTGCTTCAATGGAGGACAGAGCCACTGCCTCAAGGTATTGTGTAGCATAATCCACTACCACTAGGATATACTTTTTCACTGTGGAACTTGGGGTACTCAGAGGCCCCACAATGTCCATAGCTACCCTATGAAATGGCTCCTCAATCACAGGCAAAGGCATCAAAGGAGGTCTCACCTTGTCTCCTGCCTTGCCTACCTTTTGGCAATGCTCACAGGTCCTGCAGTACTGTGCTACATCTCTGGATATTCCTAGCCAATAGAAGTTCTGCATAATACATCTCTTGGTGCATTTTATGCCCATATGACCTGCAAAGGGAATACCATGGGCTATGGCTAGAAGCGCAAGATGGTAGGCTCTAGGCACTAACTGCTGTACTCTCTCACCTTTTAGCCCTCCCTCAGGGGTCCACTCTTTATACAGTAACTCTTTGTCCCAGTATACAGATTCCCCTTTCCTTGAGAATCAGGTGCCTCCCTAGCTACCTGCCTCAGGCCTTGCAATGTAGGGTTTGAGAACTGAGCCTGTCTCAACTCTGTCTTTGTAACCCTTCCCAGCTCCCCTTCCACAGGAAGTCTGGCATCCTCTGACAGTGGTGCCTCACTGTCAGACCGGGTACTACTACTCTCCTCTACCTTTGCAGTCACTCTGTTCAAGGGAACAACAGTACACACAAGCAGCTGTGGCTCACCTTCAGTTTCAGTGCTACAGAGTAGCACCCTCCCTGAAGTAACCACCTCACCAGTCCCTGCTGCAAGTATGCAGTCTGTCTGGGTCTCCCCCAGGCTACCAGACCCACATGCTTGTCTCCTAGTCTGACTGCGTGTAACTGCATAAGCACATGGTACTGCCTCATCCAAATTCTTCCCTATCAGGACATCTGCAAGATGGTAGTTCGGTACCCCTGTTGTCTCAAGACAACCTACTACTGGCATTTTGTCTTCCCCACTTACTGGCTCTCTCACCTTTTGTTCCCCCACCTTGCCTCCGTGGACCTCTGTATGCCACATGGCCCCACTGGTTGCATTCAAAACATTTAACCCTAGGTCCTGGACATATACCTGGACTTTTGGCTTCCCATGCTACTGGCAGATTCTGTCTGGGCAGTCTGTGCTGCCCACCATGGGTTCCTTTAGACCTATGAGCAGTACTGGGGGTCCTTTTTCTGTGCAGGGATGCCCTGCTTGCTGCATATAGGTCTCCCTTCTTCCCCAACTCATCTGAAGTAGCACATTGTCTATTGGCTAACCAGATCCTCATGTCCTCAGGCAAAGTGCTAAGGGCTTGTTCCCTCACCAAAAGGTCTGCCAGCCCTTCAAAAGTGGTGATCTGACATCCACTCTCCCACCTATGAAAATGAGTGCTCAGTTCAGCAACATATTCACACACACTTTCGTCTGCCTTGCGTCTATGCTCACAAAACTTTTTCCTATATGTTTCAGGTGTTATGTTAAACAATTCTAACAAATGATTTTTAACAGCAGTATAATCAAAAAAATTCACAATCAGCAAGTTTAGATAACACAATTACAGCTTTACCATGGTGTAAGGGGGACAGGAACCGTACCCAGAGCCTTTGGTCAACATCATACTGTTTACATACCCTCTCAAACATATGAATGAAACTATCAAAATTATCCCCCTCTTTAAACTGTGGAAGAAATGTACTGACCTTTTGTGCTTCTGGGGTCTAGTTACTCCCTTCCCCATTACCTCCATGACTCTGGCGAAGAGTCAGCATCTCCTTCTCATGCTGCCTCTGCCTCTCCTTTTCCTCAGCTTCTAGGCATAGCAGTTTATCATTCTCCTCAGCCTGCAGTCTCTCAGCTGCTTCTATTCCAGACGCCTGGCCTCCAACTCAAGTCTCTTTAGCTCCAGATAGATTTTTAAGTCCTCTGCAGAAAGCTGTCCATTCTCTGTGGGTGGTACATCTCCACTGCTAGTCTGATTGTCCTCCTGGTTGCTGTTTTCTGATGCAGCTGTGACCAAAGCTGCAATCATGTCTGCCTTAGTCAGGTTTCCATGCACCAGTCCCCTAGCCTACCACATCTCAGCCAGTTGGCTCCTTTCTGTACTCCTCTGCTGGCATGCTGCTTGCTCTCCCTGACTAACTAAGCTGACAAAATAAATAAAACAATTGTGATCTGAACTCTGAGTATTCACTATGTGGCTGATTTAGAGTACAAAGACACTATCAGTGATCAATGTACACAAGCTACAGAAATTCACTCTTCCCACACTACTACAAGCTGATTAGTATTTGCCAACCAATTAATATGTGGTGAGGATATCCCACCACTGCCAAACAATTAATATGTGATGCCCATGCACTGGCCCAGCAATCAAGGAGCCTCAATCCTCACCACTAACACCAATGAGGGGCGTCCATATAGGGAAAGGATAATAAATATACATACAGTAAAGCACAATTTCCCTTAAGAGCACACAAAGATCACAGTCAGTCTGAGGCTGATTTCTTCCTTTCTCTCCAGGTCCCCAATCAGACTCCCCACTGGCACAACTATAGGGTCCAGATCTCAGCCTAGTGAGCAAGCTAAAACCTCCAGCACCTTCTCTGTCCAACCAATGCTTCATGTCCCTGCCCAAGTAGCTGACACACACACACACACACACACTTTGAGATAAGAGTTTTATACAACCACACAGACACTCCTGGGGAAGGCTGGCACAGGTTCTCCAGCTGTGCCCCTTTTACCCAGACTATATGGTAGTACCAGCTGCCACCTTCCACTAATATCAGCTACTCAAAGACCCTTCTGAAAGGGTGAGCAATTATCACTGTGCAATATTATTATCCAAATGGTAAGTGTGATTGAACATTCAAGGCTTATTAGAGTGACTTGGTACAGTATCACTATATACATGCAATGTACTCTAGAGCTTAAATGAACTCTACATAAAACAGCCACAGTTGAAAGGTTTAAAAATATTTCATAATAAATAATAAAAACACAAGACAATACTTCTTACTACACAGTGCTAGTCAAGAGTTAAGAGATCACAGAGAAATATTTAAAATAATACCGTAGAAAAGTTCTGACATCACAGAAAACAAACTTGTCTAATCTTCCTATTTCGTAGTTATAGCTAAGAGAAAACACAGTTCTAAAACCCTACTTACATCTAGAGCAAGACAGTGCTGGTGATGTTGGATGTCCTCAAAACAAATGCACTGAGCTCTCTGATTCTCTCTCTTTAAATCTATAACACAGAGCTGCTTCACATGACATCATTCTTCACACTTCTCTGGTGTTCCCAGGCTAACAGAAATTACATTTACATTCTTTACACCTGGTCTGAAACCATAGCAATAAATGACATTTATACATTCAAATTATAGCCACTAACTCTTGTCAACAATACGCAGGATGTCTCCCTCTAGACATATTAGCTCCGAATTTTGACATCAAAGACCGTTGTAAAATGCTTGACTTGGCTTTCTTACAGCAGAGTGCATTGTTGTTACATTTTTGCAGGTCAATATCCAATCCAGTCTTTTCACATTTCAGAGAACAAGCCTGTGACTTACATTAATATTTGCAAGTGACAGAATTATCTACAGAATTCTATCCGGCTAGTCTGGCAGCCTTTACCTATCTTCACAGGTTCTACATCCACACTAGTGGATTGGAGTCATTTTATAGTCTAGCATCTAGTATAAATGTCTGGCAGTTAACACAGAGGATAGGCTGAGAGCTGTTAATAAGTTTTTTTTCCTGTATCTCAGAGTTCAATCTCCTCAGCCTGCATTTGCCTACTGTATGCTTTGAGCAAGTGTCTTAACAAGACAGTGCTGTGAGGAAATATGGTTAGGGTCCTTAATGGTCCTGGACCAAATGCCTAGCAAATTTCTGGGACTCTATAAATCTTTTGGGGCACATACTTCAAAAACTGTTGCTAATGCTGCATTTCATACTAAAAAGTGATTTATTTGACAATGACATTTTCCTTGATATTTGTAGGCCATTCTGAGATAACTTTGCATCTTCTGATAGGTGAACAATTTCCTTCTAATTCTTCTTTTAGGTCAAAGCCTACTGTAATGTCACTGTAAATCATAATTTTTTTATGGTTTGACCTTTAAATGTATAATATCAAGGACATCTCGTGTACATACTATGAAATCCAGACAGGCAAATAAACAAATACAACATGAAATGGTAGAATGTACATTTGTTTACAACTCAGTATGCACGTATATTAGTCTGAGTGAAAACATTGAAAATTATTTACATTGTAAAATAGCCTTCACTGTATTTAATGTACCTTCCTACCTAAGGTTATCACTTAATATTCAGAGGCACAATTTTCACATCACGTTTATGAATTTAACCTAAAGCAAGTGCCCATTTTATGTGATGAATGAAATGTAGTTTTACATAACAAATAATACAAGATCATCTGTTATGCAATATTATAATATGACATGTTTTCAAAGTAATTTTCCAAACTCTCTTGAAGGCTAAACATAAGGATGACAGAACTATACAGCTTTATACCTTAAATTATTGCTAATACACTGAAAATGAAGGCAGCTGTGTATAAATAAGAACTGAATAACAAATCCAGTCACTGGACAAGGAGTATTTTGGCAGGACTTTAGTATATGTTATTTATGTGGACATAGAAATGGGAACTAAGCATATGGAAGTACTTATGTATGACCACTATTTAAGTATCTTAGGCATGAGTTCTAAGAGAAGGGGAAGAAGGCTTATTTAAATACTGACACTGTGTCCAAACATCTGGAAGCATTGTCCTGGTCAATGAAACAGTTCCCATTCACTTATTTATGATGTAAATCACAGAATCTGTGAATATTTCCTCAATTTGACAAATTGCACTTAACTGTGGGGATAATACCTGAAATGATTATGTAATGCTGCACTGTGCAGACACTGTTGTACTGCTTTTTCTGGGGTTCCGTCCTGGGAAAGGTCTCCAGACTGCTTCCTGAAGATGTTCCAGATATATAGTCACCTGTTGGCATATAATGATATGACAGTATCAGATAGTAATGCAGCGCCATATGGACACCAGAATTTCTGCCAGCACAAACAGTATTCGAAAACATGAAGTTGGAGATGCATTGCATGCAGTTAATTTAAAGAATTTGGAGCATGTTGTCAGCTGAAAGTTTGGAACAACTTGCATTGCAGTGTTAGTTTGTTTCTAGAATGGCTGCCACATGCAGAATCCCTTTGTGTCAAAGGTAACACATTGGAGATTTTGGCTCAGGTTCATAAATAGTGTCCACAATTATATAGGACTGGCATACAATACCATCCACATACAAGAGTCTTGAACAATTTTCAGTGGCAATTGAGGGGGACCCATAGCTACTACACTTTATATCTGGTTTTCAGAATGGTATGAAATGAAGGAAGACTGTGGAGTAGGCATGCAAACAAGTTCCAAAACCATGTTCAGGATTCAAAAGTTTGTGAATCATGTAGTTGCTTGAAGGCAACAGGAGAATTACTGCTGTTTTCCATTCTGGGCAGCACTTGCATAGAACTTCTCAAGCAGCTGAACCACTAAATGACACTCATGTCCTTGGACTGTCAACGTATTCATAGATCTTTCCACATTTAATTAAAAAATTGATTCTGGAAAGTCCCCCTTGTATTGTGAATCTTGTTTCTGTTGATAATGTTTCATTGAAACAGGAAACTGTTCCATTGATTGGGACTCGGTATCTTTAAAAAGTTGAGCTCTTAACTTTTAATCTCTCTAAAATTATGAACTGTAGCCAGTGGACACAGAATATCAACAAAAAGTCTCATTATATTTCCTCACACTTTTAATGTGGTTCTATATTTTTATAGTAAATGCCTTAAATGCCACTAAACCCACAATGTAACACTCTAAGATAGGTTTATGAAAGCCTGTTGGAAAATATTCCAAGCTGCCAGAATTAATGCAGTAACCACCTTCATGCATATGTGGGATAGTTCACTTTCATGTAATGCAAATGATGTGATCTGGTGCTGAGGACATTCCTGTTAGTGGAAGTTATATTTATGTTATCATGGTGGGAACCTGTGCAGTTGGTATGGTCTGCTGTAGTGTTTAGTGGCTAGCTTTGGGATGTGTGTTTCATCCTTTGATTAAAACATATCTTTCCAGATGTTTGGGAAAAACCTTCTGAATCTCATGTCTCTACATCATAAAATCTGAATTGCAATTTTGCAAATTGATTTCAATTGCATATTCTCAGTTACTGTGTGCAATTAAATTTCTAGTCAAAAATGTGAAAACAGCTGTATGGCTGTTCAAATGCCAAACCTCAATAAATGTCATTTATACATCTAATATAAACATATTGCCATGTAGTGAAGTTATGATGACATGTTTATCAGATTAATCAAAGAGCCATACATTTGACTGCTAATAATGCTTCCAGGCAAAACTTTCAGAATGTTCATCTTAGAGGTAGAAGTCATAAAGCGTAAGTGGTCCTAAGGAAATCATTTTGCAAAATAACTGCAAAGCTGTTGAATTTTAACAGAATTGTTCACAAAAGATAATGCAGGCTCATACCTTTGGTAGTTAGCAGTATTTTGGAGATGCACATTGCAGAATGTCCATCGTATGAAATAATGCCAAGATACATGAATGAAAATTTTACCATGCCTTCCTTCTTCAAAAGGATGGTTTTGCAGTCACTGTGCAGAATTGTATCTGCTAATCAAAAATTACATTTGAGCTCAGAAATATGAAAAGGCAGTTCTTGTGTTCATTAGAAGAGGTCTCACATAAATCATTTTGCAAATGTGACATAAAAGTATTTAACTTCAGTAAAATTACATGGACTTGTTTGTGAAAAAAGCAAACTCAACTAAGACAGCTAGTAATATTTTAAGACAAACATTTCAGAACACTGACATGATTGATATATGTCATAAAGTCTGTACAGTTATTGAGCAATTCTAGTTTAAGAGATAGTTTTACTGAGTCTGATTCAAATAATATTTTGTTTGATAAAATTGCACAGTGGTAACAATGGGGACCCACAGGTACTAATCTGAACATCTGGGTTAAAAATGCTATGGAGAAGTGGGAATGCATTTTACTGTAGACAATAACATCATGCCGCATGGTACATGATTATATAAGCTACATATAGGATTAAACAGTGCTTTACCTGTACTAGGTTACGCCTTACTGCTTAGTATAGGATTATATAAGCCTTGTATAGGGTTAGGCACTGCTAGATCTGCAGTGGGTTATCTAGATAATAATATCATGCTGCATGCTGAAGGTTATGGAAGCATTGTATACTAGGCAGTGCTAGTTCTGCAGTGGGTTATCTACATAATAATGTCACATTGCATGCTGAACATCACATAAGCCTTATCTAGGGCTAGGCAGTACTAGATCTGCCTGCCATGAGACATTAAGGAAGATTTCTGAGAGATGAGATGGGCCATTAGCATTGTTAAAAAAAAAAAAAAAAAGAGAGAGAGGAAAAAAGGAACTCCTGGGCTAAGTCTCATATATGTTTCAGCTCTCCTAATACCATCTAGCTGCCCTAAATGTACAACTTTGCAATGAGACATTAGGAGGTGGTAAGATAACTGAGTTCTCTGAGATTTTTTTTTACTCTTTCTTTTCATGTACTATAGTTCATTGTAGCAGAATAACAGACCTGAGTAGACACTGTTTGATTGCACTGAGAGCTTCAGGATATTGACTTCTGATGGGTGATAGTAGCTGTGGCATCTGATTGCGGAGATTTGGTCTGTTTTTTTTTTTTCCATTACCATTACAGTATATTGTAGAACTGGAGTTTGTGGTCTGTAGCTTTTATAATTTTGCATCATTTGACATCCTGAATAAATAGATATGAATAGTAAGAAATATACATAGACAAAGCTCTCTTGCTGTTTCTCTCGCAGGAGTTCCACTAGCTTCTGCATGTATGGTGGTCAGCGCAAAAGAAACTTCATATAACAAGAACCTAAAATTGCAATATTGATAGTTTTAGATGTGTATACCCTTAAGAAAAGGTAAAACAAATAGAAACAAAAGACAAATAAGTAAGAAAATATATCAACAGATACCCTTTTTTTTTGGAGGAACATTCTGAGTGCCTCTACCTACAGGATATAATAATCAAGACAAAAGGGGAAGGAGAGGCCCTCAAAAATTGAAAAGCTAGAGAATATGAATGTGCTCCACATCTGCAAATGTGCACATTAAGGCTTCCGAAAAATATTTACTCTAGTGGTCATTTTAGGACATTCCAGTCTGATGTCTGACCTATCCGAAAGGAATAGGAGGAGTAACCTTGTGGGTGAATTCCTTTTCCTGCCAAGGCCTGCCTAAGTGTTAATAGGTTGCAAGGCCTGCACAAGGCCCGCAAGAAAACCAAGCTTGACCTTTTTTCTAAGGGGGTAATATGAAATAGCAAACTGACTGAATGCATGGGGAAAATGATAAGCCCACTGGTCTTGTCCAGGTGCACCTGCTGTCTTTTGCCAACTTGATCAGTCTTGGATTTCTTTAGACAAATCATGACAAACTCTGTGTGTATGACAAGATCTTCCTAACAAAGGTAAAGGAGAAGTTCATTGGCACAGAAAACACCTTTATTTATTTATTTGTTTGCAGTTTGTTAACCGAGAAAGTTCAGTGGGCCTAGAAGAACCTGTTTTCAATGGAGGCCCAGGGAGAAAAGCTCCATGATTCAGTGTTTACAAAAATATCACAAATCAAGCCAGGAACAAACAGTAGTAAAAACAAACAAATGAGCTGGAAACCGGAATCCCAAGGCAAACGATTTAATAGAAACAATTAGAATAGCAAACGCTTTCGGAGGGCACAGTGTCTCTCCTTCTTCAGACTTAAAAAATACAGAACAATACTCTCTGTCTTTATATACAAGTGTGTATTAGTCAAACAAGCCTAATTAAATTAATTAGCAAATTGCTTAAATATGCTTCACTTCAGCACTATACATATACAAATTACTACTGTGTTGCAAAAATATCAGCTATAGAGTTGAACGTAAACAAGTAGTACTGTTGTGTTACCCCCGACTAATAACAACCCCTGGTAAAATAACTTAACATAACATATGTTACACCTTAATAACACCAATCCTAGCATTTTTAATTAAGTTAAGCTCCTTTTTGAAAATCATATAACACCCATAGAGCACTAGAAACATTAAAACCATGTTAAAAAATGTAATATATGTATAAAAAAAATATATATATATATACATTGATAGACAAAAATTCATAACCTTGTACTCATAAAGTTAAAAATAAAATTTAAAATTTAGAATTTAGAATTACATTCACCTCTTCATAGAAAGGTGTTTTAAAAAACAACTAATAGAGACGTGATCGTTCAACCCGGGGTACATATAGGCACCAGTGCGGATTTGCCAAACAAGTTCATCAATTTCTAACTGGATCTGCCATGGACCACCCCTGATGTCAACAGTTGTTTTTTTAAGAATGGTGAATTTAAAGTAATGGTCAACAAATTCACCCACATGCCTTGCAAGAGCGTTGTTGAAATCATGCCTATTAATAGCATACATGTGTTCATAAATGCGCTTCTTTAACTTCCTTTCAGTCTTACCTATATAGAAAGCAGCGCATTTCTGGCATAAAGCCGCATAAACCACACTATTAGTCTCACAATTAAATTTCCCCTTAACAGTAAACATTTGATCCCTGATTTTAACCTTGGAATCAGTGCAAATGTGCTTACATTGTTTACATGCCCCACATTTAGTAATGCCAAAAGACGAATTATTACATGCTTGAGGATTAACCTCAAGCATAGCCTTCAAGTTGTGCCCCCTTCTAAAAGTGATCTTTGGGGCATCACCTAGTTTGCTACTTAAATAAGTGTCCTCCATGATAAGTGCCAATTCTTGTTTAACAGTTTCCTTATCTCAAGGTGATCAACACTAAATGTACACAGAAACCTAGTTACGAGGGGGCCATTTGTTTCACTATTACCATGAGGGGCATGGTTCAACATAGAGTCACACTCAACCATGCTGGTGACACTCGAAAGAATAGGTTTATAGAAGCCAGAATTCCTTTTACCCATAACTTCCGACTTAATGTCAAGATCAAGACATGAAGGATAGCCTCTATCAATAAACATTTCACATAAATGTTCACATTCAACAAGAAAATCATCAATTTCCGAGACCATCCTTGCTGCTCTAACCATCTGCCCCTTCACTACTGCTTTCTTTTGATAACTGGGGTGGCAGCTACTAAAGTGAAGGAAGGCGTTGGAGTATGTGGGTTTCCTATAAATGACGCTCTTATATCTCATATTAACTATGTCTTTAATAAGCAAGATATCCAAGTAGTTAATACTTGTTTCTTGCAAGTTGTATGTGAATTCAAGAAATGAAGTCATGTTAGAGATTGTTTTTAAGAATTCTGGAACTTCAGAGGGTGATGCTTTCCAAATTAAAAACATGTCGTCCTGGTACCTAGTATACCAGGCAACATTCCTTAGAAACAATTCATTAGGGAACAGAAATGTCTTCTCCCAATAGGCCAGAACAATATTGGCAAAACTGCCACCACAGGGGGATCCCATCGCCACCCCAGATTTTTGTAAGAAAATGTGGTTAAGTCGGAAGTTATGGGTAAAAGGAATTCTGGCTTCTATAATCCTATTCTTTCGAGTGTCACCAGCATGTTTGAGTGTGACTCTATGTTGAACCATGCCCCTCATGGTAATAGTGAAACAAATGGCCCCCTCGTAACTAGGTTTCTGTGTACATTTAGTGTTGATCACCTTGAGATAAGGAAACTATTAAACAAGAATTGGGCACTTATCATGGAGGACACTTATTTAATTAGCAAACTAGGTGATGCCCCAAAGATTACTTTTAGAAGGGGGCACAACTTGAAGGCTATGCTTGAGGTTAATCATCAAGCATGTAATAATTCTTCTTTTGGCATGACTAAATGTGGGGCATGTAAACAATGTAAGCACATATGCACTGATTCCAAGGTTAAAATCAGGGATCAAATGTTTACTGTTAAGGGGAAATTTAATTGTGAGACTAATAGTGTGGTTTATGTGGCTTTATGCCAGAAATGCACTGCTTTCTATATAGGTAAGACTGAAAGGAAGTTAAAGAAGCGCATTTATGAACACATGTACGCTGTTAATAGGCATGATTCTAACAACACTCTTGCAAGGCATGTGGGTGAATTTGTTGACCATTACTTTAAATTCACCATTCTTAAAAAAACAACTGTTGACATCAGGGGTGGCCCATGGCAGATCCAGTTAGAAATTGATGAACTTGTTTGGCAAATCCGCACTGGTGCCTATATGTACCCCGGGTTGAACGATCACGTCTCTATTAGTTGTTTTTTAAAACACCTTTCTATGAAGAGGTGAATGCAATTCTAAATTCTAAATTTAAAATTTTATTTTTAACTTTATGAGTACAAGGTTATGAATTTTTGTCTATCAATGTGTATATATATATATATATATATATATATATATATATATATTTGTATACATATATTACATTTTTTAACATGGTTTTAATGTTTCTAGTGCTCTATGGGTGTTGTATGATTTTCCAAAAGGAGCTTAACTTAATTAAAAATGCTAGGATTGGTGTTATTAAGGTGTAACATATGTTATGTTATGTTATTTTACCAGGGGTTGTTATTAGTCGGGGGTAACACAACAGTACTACTTGTTTACGTTCAACTCTATAGCTGATATTTTTGCAACACAGTAGTAATTTGTATATGTATAGTGCTGAAGTGAAGCGTATTTAAGCAATTTGCTAATTAATTTAATTAGGCTTGTTTGCCTAATACACACTTGTATATAAAGACAGAGAGTATTGTTCTGTATTTTTTAAGTCTGAAGAAGGAGAGACACTGTGCCCTCCGAAAGCGTTTGCTAATCTAATTGTATCTATTAAATCGTTTGCCTTGGGATTCCGGTTTCCAGCTCATTTGTTTGTTTTTACTACTGTTTACAAAAATATATTGTAAAATTCATACCTACAATGTTTACAATAATAAAGAAACAAAACATTTTAAGTAGTTCATAAAAGAAAAACATATTTTGAATTATGTAATTCAGTAACCAAAAAGCTATGAGGAAATTGATATATGTATATATATATATATATATATATATATATATGTATATATATATATATATATATATATATATATATATATAGAGAGAGAGAGAGAGAAAGAGAGGGGGAGGCATATTTGAGAAAAAAAAAAGTAAAGAGAAAAAGTTTGGATCAAGAAGAGGAAATTTATAGAGAGAGAGAGTAATTGAGAGAGAGAGAGAGAGAGACATTTCTGAGAAAAAAGTAGAGAAAAAATTGGATCAAGAAGAGGTTATTAGGATGTTTTTGAGATAGGAGGAGGCCTAGGGATGACTTAGATATAGAGGGTAGTGAAAGGGTCGATGTATCAGGAGGAGTGAGAGCAGGAGCATTCCCAGAGGGAGGAGAGATGAGAGTGAAGTAAGATTTTAAAGTTAAAGAGATTATGGGTAGTTCTAATGTGAGGGGGAAGTGAATTCCATGACCTGGCAAGGGAGAAAGATAGTAAAAGTTCTCCTGGGGTATGTTTGGGTTTGTAAAGTTCTAGGAGATTTTGATTATTGGATCTGAGAGTTCTGTGAGGTTGAGGCATTTTTAGGGTAGAAGACAGGGAGGGGCAGTTAGAGGGTTTAAATATGAGCTTATGTGCTGTTTTTAGCTGAATAAATATCGAATAGTTAGGGAGTTCCAACCAATTGAGTGAATGGAGTGAGTTGCAGTGGTGAGTTCAGGGTTTGCATGGCGAACTTTGATATAGTATTATAGCAGAAAGATAGTTTAGATGTAAGGGCTGGTTGAAGATTGGTAAGGAATGGGGCTCCATATAGGAGAGAGCGAATGAGGTATGTGGTAGATAGGAGTTGTTTGGATGAGGGAGTAAGATATTGACTATGACGGTAAAACATTCCGAGCTTTTGATAGGCTTTTTTAATATTTGTTTGTAGATGTATATCAAATTTTAATTTATCATCAATAACGACACCCAGCATCTTTGCATAAGGAACTATTTCGATAGAGGTCTTATTTTGGCTGAAGATAGAGAAGGATGCTTTGTCGATGCTGGTGTTTCTAGAGGAGGTGAAAATCATAATTTTGGATTTTGAGGCATTGAGTGTCAAATGATTTTCTAACATCCAAGACGCAGTGCAGGAGAAGGCTGCTTGAGTTAAATTGAGCAGTTTAGGGAGAGATTTGGCTGAGCAGATGATAGCAAAGTCATCTGCATATTGGATGAGTTTAGTGTTAGGGATGCTTTGATAGAAGTCATTAATAAAAATATTAAATAGTAAGGGGACCTTGTGGAACATCTGTTGGAGTGTGGAGAAAAGTGGAAGTACTGTTATTCCACTTTATGGCTTGTTCCCTGTCAGAGAGGTAGCTGGAGAACCAGTTGATGGAAGAAGAGGATAGGTTGAGATGAGAGAGCTTGGATAGGAGAAGATTATGGGATACAGTATCAAAAGCTTTAGATAAGTCGAGAAGGAGGGTATATACTATGTCGCCAGAATCACAAGCGGAGTTAATGATTTCAAGAAGGGAGAGCAGGGCAGTAGTGGTGCTGTGACCAGGTCTGAAACCATGTTGAGTAGGGGTCAGTAGCTGATTATTTAACAGGTAGGGTAAGAGTTGTAGGTGGATGCACTTTTCAAGAATCTTTGATATAAGGAACAGAATAGCAATTGTTTTTATAGCTATTGGGTGAAAATTGGAGACTGTGAAATTGATACCCCCTTTGTGGAGGGGAATAATGAAGTTTTTTTTCCAAAGGAGGGGTACATAGGACTCTTTGATGGAGCAATTTATTAGGATACAGATGGGTAGGGATATGCCATCGGCAGCTAGCTTGAGGAAGTTAGATGGAATATTGCCAGGGGCATTAGAACAAGGTTTTAACTTTAGTAAGAGGTTTTTTATTGTCTTGATAGGAACAGGCTTTAGAGTAAAAGGACGGAGATGGGTGTTACTGGACATTGAGGGGACTGGATTGGGAGTGGTGGGTGTGGTATTATTTGGGAAAGAAGAGGTAGGTTTGGCTATACAGTAAATGAAGAAGAAATTGAATTGAGTAGCTAGGGTGTGGTCAGAGTGTTAGGGTCCGGGTAGGGGTTTTCTTTTTTTGCAAGGGGACAGGACTAAGGAGATACTACTCCAGAATTTTTGTGGTTTAGATTTGTGGTTATTTTGAAGATTAAAATAGTAGGATTTTTGGTCGGTAGCTATTTGTTTTTTTACCTAATTACGAAGTTGCTTTTATTTGGTCAGGGAGATTGGTGATTTAAGTTTTTGATAGCATTTTCTTGCTTTGTCACATATGTGCATAAGGGCTTTAGTGTGCTTGGTTAGCCAGAGCACAGTTTTGGACTTGACTCTTTTAGTTCTGGAGGAGGCAGAGTAGTTGAGTAGATTAGTAAATACTGTATTAAAGTGAGTAACAACAGCATCCAGAGGGAGGATTTTTAGCGGGTTCCAGTTAGTTGGTTTTAAAGAGTCAGAGAAGGTTTGGGGGCTGAATTCTTTTAAGGTACGACTGGAAATGTATTTGTGCTGTAGATGTAAGGGGGAAGGTGACCGATATGCATAAGCAGGAAGGTGGGTGCTTAGGGAGTCAGGGATGGTACCACTGTCAGAGATACTATTAGGGTGAGAGACTAGTATCCAATCCAGAATATTGCACGTGGTACTATCTTTATTCAGTCTAGTCAGGGAGTTGATTAGCTGGGTAAAGTTATATAAGTTAATGCTCTGAGAGGGTGTGGATGGGTTTCTGGAGGACCAGTTAACATTAAAGTCACCTAGAATTATGGTTTCATTATTTATATTGGAGGTGAACCATGATAGGCTATCTTCTAGAGTAGGGATATTGTTCCCTGGAGGTATATAGGGAGAGGCTATGCATATACTTTTATGGTTATTAACTTTGAGGAGGGCCACAGTTAGCTCAGCAGTGACAAATTAGGGTATGGGTTTAGTATAGGGAGTCACTGTTAAGGTGGAGGAGAAGAGTAAGGCTACACCACCACCTTTCTTTTGTGGTCTAGCATTTCTTAGAAGTCTATAATTGGATGAGGTTATTTAAGTGTCTCTAATGTGTAGTTTCAGCCATGTTTCAGAGATGGAAAGAATGTCTGGGTTATTATGGGAGATCTAGGCATGGAAGTCAGGTATTTTATTCAATATGCTCTGGGTGTTAATTGTAGCAAAGTGTAGAGTTTTTTGGGGTAGGGGTGCATTAGTCAAGATTTTGCTGGTGGAGTGTATGATTGAGGGTCCTGGATTTGGGTGTATGTCAACGGAAAGGAGGAGGGAGATTAGTTGAGAATGAAGAAACGATAGGTATTTATATTCCTTGGTGTTAGGTATTGGAATAGTGGAATCTGTAGTGATTGAGTTATTGGATTTAGAAAATAGATTACAAATAACAGAGAAGAGTTTCCTGTTAAAGAGGAGAGAGTCACTGTGGAAGTAGAGGTGGGGGGAGATATAGGCTGTGGAGGGTAATTCTTTTTTGTGGTATATTGAGGTTACATAAAGAGGGGGAGAGTAAGAGAACTTTGGGAGGGATGTGAGGTGAAGAAGGTAGAGGTGCAAGAGAGATATGGTTATAGAGGATAGAGCAAGTGAAGGTTTTGTATGCATGGTTGAAATGTAATGTGAGGGGTGGATTATAGGGTGAAAGTTTAGTAAGTAGGGTAAAAATAAATTGGGGAGAAATAGTGCAGAGTAGAGTATAAAATTGCAGGGAGTAGTGTAGTGAAGGGAGGGGGAGGGGAAATAAATGAGGAGAGTCATTTAAAGAGAGGGTAGATTGCTGTTTTAATTGGGTGAAATCAGAGTGGGAGTGGTCGCATAGGTTTAAGTGTAGAGGTTGTGGGGGCGGGTGAGATTTGGGGGCAGGGTAGGGGAGCAGAGTGAGCCCACAGGACGAACAAAGAAGGTAGAGCCAAAAAAGGGGAGTACACTGGGAAATAAATATTCAACTACACACAGTCTCAAGGAGAGACTATGAGCTTTTGGCTTGCACAGAGGTAAGCACAAAACAGAGAAGAAAAAAAAAAGAAGAAAAAACATTAAACTGTAAGTTCCTGCCAAAGTTTGTTTGAGGGTGAAAACTAAATGCACAGAGATAATAACATGCACTAGGAGCCAGTCTGAGTCATAACAGCTTAACAGGGAATTTAAAAGGCTTATCGGAGGCTTGAAAATGCTTATCGGAGATTAGGACTTACAGTTTCACTCGAATTCTGTGAATGAGAGCATTTGTAATGCCACCTAGTGACAAAACCATGAAATTAGATTATATGTATACAAAAATAGAATAGAGGGAGTGTTTTTAACATATTTGTTTAGCTGATTGGAGTGGCAAAACCATTAAATTAGGTTATAGTGTACAGCAATAAAAAACAAATAGAAGGAATAATTTGTTTTAAAATAGTTTTGTATCACTATGAAAAGGGGCAAAGAGGGTAGCTAACAAGGGGACAGAGAGTAGCGACAATGGCCGCTGTAGGCTGTGAATGTGCACACTGCCCACTACATTACAATAACTACTATTTCTCAAAGTAATATAACACACATACACAGTGATATGGGAAGCCACTTGAGGAGTCTTGTACTTTCATCTTTTAGGGAGCAAAGGTTAGCGTGGCAGCTTTTCTGAAAATTTAGGTAGCACAAATATAACCTGAGTGAACTGAAAAAGAAGTGAGAGAAGGTAAGTGAAAAATGTAGAGGGCAGTATTAGAGAGCATTAGGACAGGAAAGAGAGTAGGAAATTAGGCTGAGAAGGTCAGAAACAGAGGAGAGTAAGCAGAAGGGAAAGGTAAGGGTACAGATAGAAGGGAGTGTAACATTAGTTAATACAGTACAGCAGGTCTTACACTATTTACACTATGTTAAGACAACAAAGACATTGGCATATTATTGTATAGCAAAATAAATTCAGCAACCAAAATGCAGTGTACAATGAATAAAATAGCAGAGACATCGCTCTAGCAAAGTGTCTAAATTAACAAAGGCTGCCTAAAAAGAATATATGGAACACACACTGAGAAGCGACTACTGTTCTGTAAGTAAAATCACTGGAAAAACAAAAAAAAACACGAGGCTAACACTGGGAAGCAGCATATGTCTCAGTACAGTGAGCTATGTACATAGAGAGCTGTAATTATACTTGGTGGACGCTAGTTCAAAGAGCAGCTTACAAAGTAACAAATCCAACATATGAGCAGGTATTTTACAATAACATGCAAGACTTACCGGTGAGCGCACATGCAGCCTATTGCAGTAATGACCAGGATAGAGAAAGAATATATTTAAAAATGGTGCCTCAGGTAGCACCAGTGTAATATAGACTAGCTGGGGGGGGGGGGGAGAGTTGGACAGGGAAGGGGTAGGGGATAAGGGGAAGAGGAAGAAGGAAAAGGGCAGTATTTGACTACAGAGCCGAGAAAGGGTAGTACACTGGGAAACAATCAACTACACGCCGTCTCAAGGAGAAACAATTAGCTTTTGGCTTGCACAGAGGTAAGTACAAAACAGAGAAGAAAAAAAGAGAAAAAAAAACATTAAACTGTTAAGTTCCTGCCAAAGTTTGTTTAGGGGTGAAAACTAAATGCCCAGAGATAATAACGTGCACTAGGAGCCTGTCTGAGTTATAACAGCTTAAGGGGGAATTGAAAAGGCTTATCGGAGGTTTGAAAACGATTATCGGGGATTAGGATTTACAGTTTCACTCCAATTCTGTAAATGAGAGTGTTTATACTGCCACTTAGTGGCAAAGCCATGAAATTAGGTTATGTGTATACAGAAATAGAAAAGAGGGAGTGCTTTTAATGTATTTGTTTAGCTGATTGGAGTGACAAAACCATTAAATTAAGTTAGAGTGTACAGCAATAAAAAACAAATAGGAGGAATAATTTGTTTTAAAATAGTTTTGTATCACTATGAAAAGGGACAAATAGGGTAGCTAACAAGGGGACAGAGAGTAGAGACAATTGCTGCTGTAGGCTGTGAGTTTGCACACCACCCATTACATTACAATAACTACTATTTCTCAAAGTAATACAACACACATACACAGTGATATGGGAAGCCACTTGAGGAGCCTTGTACTTTCTTCTTTTATGGAGCACAGGTTAGCATGGCAGCTTTTCTGAAGATTTAGGGAGCACAAATATAACCTGAACAAAACCTGCACACAAAAATGTGAAAGAGGTGAACAAAGCAGCTAAAGAGACAAACCGGTGAAAATCACCAATGGTACTGTAAAGACCTTGAATAACAAGGAAAAGTAGGTCTCTTCCAATAGGTTTTCTGGAATCCTGGGAAGGTCCCCACATGTTCTCTAGGCCGTTAAGTATCCTCCCTATAACCCAATGTTCTGATACAGCCTGAAGGCCCAAAAAATGCTCCAACCATCCCAAAGCTGCAAGATGTACTCTGAGAGTTTTAGGTGACTCCTCATTTGTGGACCTAGCCACTACAAATTGCAGCAACAACTGTACTTCCCATGGTCTGGGATCAGGGATCAAAGACCTGTAGAATGCTTTGAAAACCTGGAGGGATGACAAATAAGCTTTCCTAGTGTTGCTGGCCAAAGTGTTTGCCAAACTAATAAAGTAAGTCTTCTCCAATTAGCCAGAGTCTGGTAGGAACTGGGGTACCCTTTGGATCTAAATGCTTAGCCAAGAGGTAAAACCTGACAAACTGAAACTGGGAAAGACTGTCAGCTATAGGATTAAGATGATGACCAGGACATTAACTCATGAAAATGACAAATTAATCTGTATACTCAACAAAACTTAAAGCCTTATGACCAAGTGGACCCACCTGGACTTGGAAGAACATTTTTTGAGAGTGTGAACCACTAAGATATCTGAGTGAAAAATGATATTCTTGTTACGTAATCCATCCTTCAATACTAACAATGCCACCCAAATGAGAAAAATTTCTAAAAACATAATGTCTCTCCTCCTTTCCACATACCAACTTTCCATCCTCCTTTTAGCAAACCAACTACCCATGAAATAACCTGCCACATGGACACATCAGTAAAAAGCTCAAGGTTGGTGGCAGTGATCCAAGGAACTGCCAAAATGAAACTTCATTAAACTGGCTCAAGAATATGAACCATAAGTGAAAATCATCCTTAATCCATCTAGTCAGCTGGATCAGGTGGTGAATGGGCCTGTTACCTTTCAGCAAGTCGGATATGAATCATAGAAAGGTTCTATCTGGAGAAAGTGCTCTTCAGGCAAAGTTCAGCAAACCATGTAACTGCATGATGTCTCCTACCTGAACTTTGCTGGAGCCCAAGAATCTCCAAAGTAACGATGGACATGTTGAAGTTTGGGCAGAGCTAGCTTGAAGGAGTTATCAGCAGCGTCTACTTCTAAACCTAAAAAAGTCAGGACTCAACTTGATCCTTTTGAATTGTCGTTGGCCAAGGGTACCCTCAACTCAGTACAAAGCTGCTTGAAAATGGACATTCCTTCCAAAACACCATCTTGACCTTCCCCACTATCAAAAAATCATCTACATAGTGTAATGATGACTGGCAAGGGGCCTGTTTTTGCCAGCATCAATGTAAAGCTGTGCTAGTTTGAATGTTGCACAAGCCACAGCATACCCCATTGGCATGGCAGTGTCAAAAATGTTTTCCCATTGAACTGAAAGCCCATTGTTCTTGTCTCACAGGAAGAAGACTGAAAGCAGATTGGCTATCCATCTTAAAGAGCCAGGTGTCAGTATAGCCTAAGATGACCTAATTTGCCAGAAGAGTAGTGTACTTTGGTCAGTTTGGTCATTGACTGAAGCCCCCACTGGGTGAGACAAGTGATGAATCAACCTGAATTCACCCTCCTGTTTCTTGTTAACCAGGCCAATAAGGACATTTTAAATAAAAACCATGGAGAGGTTGAGAAGGTACCAATTACCTAGATAGCTCATCACTCATTTTGTATTATGCTAGTAGCAATGTGTTTGTGTCATTTGATGGATTAAAAATTGTTAACTAACTTGGAATCTAAAAGGTCAGTGGAGTAGACAGGAAAGCCTTTACAAAAGCCTTTTAAAAAGCTGTTTGGTGCACTTTGATCCAGGTAATCTGACAGTAAACAAGATAACTCATCTACACAAAGGGGGGATAAGGTCAGTGTGGTACACTTGGGCCCTGTATCAAAGCCCTCCCTGTGCCAACAAAAAGGTGGCTTGGCACAGAAGGAAGTGTTGCACTCCTTACCAATCTCCCTGCCTGTCTGTGATGTAGAAAAAGTCAACCTGTCCCTAGGCAACAATGCCCAACACCTGGAAGCAGGATGACCCTCTCCACATCCTGAACACAAGTGGTTATATTTGCAAGGGGCCAGACACATTTGCCCTGATTGAATGCCCAGCAAAACCTTGTATCTTTTGTATTAACAGTTCCTCCCTCAATACCCGTAGATGCTTCCTTGTCCATCATGGCACTGAGCCATATGTCAGGGTGCCTTGACTCCCACTTGAGGGAACTATTGAGGATTTTTAGCTTCCAGAAGCACTGATCATAATTCAACCACCCCAAACCCCCTTTGACATGGTGAGCTTCCTTATGACTACGAAATGAGCTAATAAAGAAGGTGCATGGATGGCATGGGTTTCAATGATTACACCCATAAATACCACAAAAAACAGAGGCCAAGTATCCCAGTTCTACACCAGTGCCCTGGTCGATGCCTTTTTCCCAGTGGCAGCTAAGGCTATCATCAAGTCTTTGTTGGACATGTTATCAACATCTAATATGTGTTTTCTTACCTCATTATCCACAAGACTGAAGATATCTACAAATTCCCCTTTTATAATTTTATCTTTGACCTTGGTGGGAACATGTGTTGTGATATGAGAGCCAGGTGATTTAGAATATATTAAGCCGATTGTAGCCATGGGGACAAGAATTGGGGGATACACTCATCTGCATGTGGTGGGATCTTCCTCTCTGTGCCCATGACCTCGTCAGACTCCCTATGCAAGTTGGGTAAAGATAATTGTGCATCTGGTCGACATCTGTACCTGCTACCACTCCTGGACTCAAAAACTGTAGAGGCAGCAAAGTTTCTGTCTAAAGCTAAATCAAAGAGCCTAACTCTTCCCTCTTCTGGCAAAGAATTTATAAAAGTATCTAAAAAATTATGAGCAGATTGACCCCTGTCACTAATAATAAGACCTGTAGACCCAACAGAGACATTACCTTGTACTTCTGTAGATATTGCAGACAAGAAGGACGGGGTGATTATTTGACCGGAAGCATCACTGACTGTCTTTTCCCAAGCCTTCTTAGGTGGAGCAGATCCTCCAGCTGCATCCTCCTCCAAATTTAGTGAAGATCTTCACTTGGAATTCTGAGTCTGCTCACCTGTCCCCACCATTTCTAAATCAATTAGAAGCCTTATGCTTCCTGCGATAGATGCAACCATCTCTCTCTTTAATGGACTGTACCATGGCTAAACCTGAAAGAAAGAATTAATTGAAAGGAACTTCCTTTAAGGAAGATAATGTTTGTTATTGCTCGTAGCTGGTGATGAAATCTTTGGAGGATATGTCATTTTAATTATGCTCGCTGTTACCCTCGCCCTCCAACTTCGGGTGCTCCTCAGTGTATAGTTAACCACCAAAGACTTATAACCTCCTAAGGAGATCATCCCTGGACTGCCTGGACCAGAAAAAACCACAGCACTCTTTGTAGACTGTTCTCCCTCAAACAGTAGTCAGTGTGTATGTAGAACCATCTACGGGTTTCCACCTATTGTTATTTTGTGATTAAGTAAGAACTATCTACTTGCTTCAACCTAGTTTGTTGTATTTTAATGCCTAAAGTAACCACGGCGTAACACAATAGCAGCCTACTGCCGTCCATAGACCCCCTTTACTCCCTCCCTGATTTAACAATTGCTAGCTGTCTGCATTTCAAAAATAGTGTATCACTGTACTATTTTCACCACTAGGTGGCAGCAATTATCCACTTATAGATAACAGTACTCCATATACTAGCCTATTTATTTGTACCCCTAGGCCTTGTAGTACTATATATTGCATATTTGGTTTTTACCTATCTCCCCTCCCTAGACTGCTGTGTATTACCCCACCCAGAGAATCTCACTTACCTGGCATATAGCTGTTGAACTTTCCATTTCCAAAGGGTCAACTCACTGATAGTTTCTCGTGGGACTATCACTCCTCTCAGCTCTTCCCACTCCGTTCACCCATTGGGCTCACTCCGCTCCCGCACCCTGCCCCCAATTCCCACCCACCCCCAGTGGTCATACCTTTATACTGCTAATAGTCACACCCCTACTTCTACAACCTATCACCTTCCCTCAATAGCCATATTCACTCCCACTCTCATACCACACCCCCTACTTCTACAACCTATTACTTTCCCTCAATTTCCATATCCACTCCCACTCTCAAACCACACCCTCCTACTTCTACAACCTATCACCTTCCCTCAATTGCCATATTCACTCCCACTCTCTTACCATGCCCTCCTACATACATACATCTCCTCTACTAATCCCTGACATATCATGCAAAGCATACTACCACTACTACTACTAACTCTCACTACTCTAGCATACACCACATCCATACATGCTATCATACCATTAAACACTACCTTCCACATAACACATACCTACACACACATACATACACATACAAACATTATAATCTGCCCCACACTATTTAATATGTAGCTCATTATATTATATACACAAACCACACACCACATTATCTCCCCATAGAATAATAGCAGCTAGACATCCTACAGACCTAGCTCACGCCACCAAACTCAAGTTATTCTTCAAAAGATGGCTACTAATCTCAGGAGACATACACCCAAACCCAGGTTCAAGCTATGAAATTCTCTTCCACAAACAGGAAACAGACCTACTTATTATTAACCTAAACTCAAGAAGTATATCCAACAAACTACAGGACTTACATGCATTCATAGCTCACTACTCACCAGATATACTAACCATAACTGAAACCTGGCTAAAACCTACTACCCAAAATGAAGAAATTCTCCCCCATGGTTATAACATTCTAAGGCAAGACGGAAATAACAAAAAGGGTAGCGGAGTTGCAATCTTATTTAAAAACACACTTAACCTCCAACCACTTAAAACCCCACTTCCCATTTTTGGCAACTCTGAAACATTAGGCTCCATTATCTCCCTCAAAAACAAAAAGAGAATCAACATCCTCTGCAGTTATGTTCCACCAGGAAATAACTCACCTATAAGAGGATATGTTGCAAGGGGCTGCAATCAACCTGCCCCAAGAAACCATCCTGCTAGGAGACCTAAACCTAGACTGGCTAGCCTGCAATGCCAACAATCCTGCAAACCATATAAACTTATTTGGATTCTCACAATTAATCCAAGAACCCACCAGAGTTGACAAAAGATACAATAAACTCTCCATTCTCAATTGGACTTTAGTTAACCTCCCAAAAGAAAATTATCATGTGGGCTGCCTACCTGATATACCGAGTGACCACTGCCCCATTTTCCTCCTTTGTAGACATGTAAACATACCCAAACGTATACTATATAAGGAGACCAGAAATGAGCACAAGGTAAATCCACAAATCCTTAACAGTATGCTACAACAAGGTAACTGGCACCCACTACAAACCCTACCATTAGACCAGGCAGTTGAATATTTCAATAATACTTTTATGAAAGTGCTAAACATACTAGCTCCCGTCAGGAAACATAGAACTAAGGTTAACTATGCCCCTTGGCTAAATAGGACAACAGAAGTACTACTAAAAGCCAGAGATAATGCCTGGAAGAACTGGAAAAAGAATAACACCAATCAAGATAAACAAATATATCAACAACTTCGGAATCAGGCCAAAAAACAAATAAAAATGTTCAAACAAAACTACTTCCTAGGGATCCAAAACAAACATTCCAAAAACCCCAAAAAGTTCTGGCAGGCTTTAAATTCCCATCTAAAACCTGGCCAAACTACAACCCCAGCTCCCAACAACAACAATGATAATGACAGCATAGCTTCCCAGTTTAACCATCACTTTACAGACTCTATTCTCTCATTATCTACCCAGCTATCCAACAATAACCCCATACTCACCCCAACTATAGATCACAATAATATACCCCCCTTTACCCTCTCACCCATACCAACCTCCACAGTAAAAAAAGTACTCTCAAAACATTAACCCACCACTCTCGCAGCAGATGGCCTACCAACTACTTTCCTAAAATTAGCCGCAGAATCCCTAGCCTACCCCTACTCACTTCTTATAAACCGCCCCATACAGGAAGCCTACATCAAGCAACTATGGAAAGTGTCATACATAATACCCCTACACAGAGGAGGTAACTCCTATGAACTATCAAACTACCGCCCCATTGCTATCCTATCCCTCCTTTCTAAACTCCTGGAGAGATGCATTCACACCCAGGTGATGCAGTTCTTAACCTCACATAATCTCCTCTCCCTCACACAGCATGTATTCCGCCCAGACCATAGTATGACTACTGCTCTTCTCTCCTTTACCAACCAGATTAATCAACTTAGAAACAACAACAATGTTGTATCAGCCATTTTCTTAGATCTATCTAAGGCATTTGACATGGTCTCACACAACCTACTTATAGACACTCAAACCGCCATCTCCTTTGTCCCCTCTGCTACTTCCTGGTTCAAAAACGATCTCCCTGATAGAAAACAGTCAGTAAAATGGTAAGGCATACTATCACCACTACTACCAACTACTGTAGGCATTCCACAAGGATCAATACTAGGTCCTTTACTATTAACTATTTTCACCAACAAACTACATACCTCCACCCTTCATGCATCACTTATACAGTACACATATTACTCATCCCTAATCTGCTCAGCCCCAACCATAACCACTCTTCAGAAACTTACATAAGAATCCATCTGCTCCATAGAAAAATGGATTACTGATATCCACCTTATTCTAAACCCCAAGAAGGCCAAATTATTTCTCTTCACCCCCAACAAATACAAAACCACATCTCTTTCTTTCACCATCACCTCCAACAACGGCACATTAATCTCTCCCTCCCCTCATACTAAGCTACTTGGTGTCGAAATAGATCAGGATCTTAACTTCAATGTCCACATCTCTCAAACCATTAAAAAGGTTCATAAAAAATTAGAAACTTTATACAAACACAAACAGTTCCTATCAGACCAAGCACGAATCACCCTAGCCCAAACCCACCTCTTGTCTACCCTACTATATGCATCACCAATCCTAATTCACATCAGGAAAACAGACCTAGACAAACTAGAATCATGCTACAATAAGATTGCAAAATTTGCCAATAACTCCACTTTTAGACGTCATCACTGTCTTGCCTTAAAACACCTACAATGGTTAGAACTCCCTCAGCTAATTAGGTATCACCAACTAGTGCTCACCTTCAACATACTAAAGAATCCCTACAAAATGCCAGCCCTAAACCAACTACTAAACCAATACTCAGCAAACCTTCCTCTATGCTCATCAAACAAGACCCTGCTCTGTATATCCAAAGCCAGCAACACTGCAGGGAAAGCCCTCTTCTCTCATACCATCGCTAAGGAATGGAATAAGCTCCCCCAAAATATATCCTCAGCAACATCTATCTCACTGTTCAAAAAATCACTCAAGCCCCACCTCTTGCAGTCATGGCTCTGTCTTTGCATTACATAAATGCTTTCCTAAAGCCACACCTCTTGCAGTCATGGCTCTGTCCTTGCATTACATAAATGCTTTCCTAATCTCCTCCATTTCTTCTATTCTCCTTTCTATCACTGCTCACTATGCCTAATACTCAGTACTTCAGAAACTCCTAGAAAAGGACTACTTTCAGCTACTTTTTGCAACTATATTGCTTTCTGTGATGTCACTTTGATTGCATCAGACAATGAGTATATCTCTTGTTTTCTTTTCCTTCTCAAATAACCAACATCCAAGGTCCTCTTTATGAAATGTAAACCTGCCTGGAAAGATCTATTATATGAAATATTTCCTGATTGTATATATAACACTGTATGAAATTATTTTTCTTTTCCTTCCCAAATAACCAACATCCAGGGTCCTCTTTGTGAAATGTAAACCTGCCTGGAAAGATCTATTGTATGAAATATTTTTTGATTGTATAAATAACACTGTATAATATTGTTGTTGTGGAGCTTTTCTCCCCGGGCCTCCGCTGTAAATGGACCTAGTTCCAGTCGGACTTTCCCGGTAAACCAATGTAAAATAAATAAATAAATACTACAGGGAGCCATACACACAAAAAGGGGGGTTGGGGTATAAGAAAATAAACCACATGAAGTTCCAGTTAAAGTTAAACAATTGGATGTTGGGATGCTGTGCTGCTGCAAATTTCTACACTCTGTAGCCCTCAGGATGATTTCCTCCTCATGCTTTCCTTGAAAAATTGCCCCTGTACCTAAAACCAGCTGAGCTGCTGCAGGGACTCTGCAATGTTGTGTCATATCTTATACAACCACTCTGCCAAAACCAAGGATGTGTCCAACCTAAGAATCAAATGCTGAGGTAAACATTATATACTACCTGCTATCCTAAGTGCCATGCCCTTAAACTTAATAAAGTTTGACACTAACATTATACCTTATTATAAATTCATTCTACCCAAGACACCATCACATAAATGATTATATAATTATGTTTAAACTATACACAACCCCCACTAAAACATAAAATCAAAAATTGACTGAATCACTCTCCAAAATGTACCCCTGTAATAAATCCAACTACAAGAAAGCAAGATACAGCTACTGATCCAAATAAGCATCCATTTACAAATGAGACATCAATCCCAAAGGATAAAATGAAACATGATAGGATATAAGCCCACCACTACTTAGGCTCCCAAACCCAGCATGCCTTAATTAATTAAAGCATGTTTCAAACTGCCTAAGATAGTACACTAAACAACCGAGCTGAAATAAAGAATTAAGCCATATGCAGCAAAATCATACAGATTCCAACAATCATAATTATGCCCTAACATAAAATTTTAACTGCGGCACCTCTATTTTAATAGTACAACATGCTGTTACCAGGTATTTACTTACATAATTAATAAGATTATACGAGCAGAATACAGGTGTTTGCCCCAAAGTACCCTTAAATGTATTATATTCTCTGTATGAGCAGAAGGCAGGAGTTTGCCCCAAAGTACCCTTAAACATATTATCACCATATGCCCTTATTATTAAAGTTACCCCATATCTGAAATTATTTATTAATTAACTGTATATATTTTGACACCCCACCACTGTGCCAGTAATCAAGAAACCTCTGTCCTCACCACTGGCAACAGTGGGGGAAAGCTCACTTGGAGAATGACAAGTACACACACAGTATTTCCAGATGCAGGTCTCTTTCCCTTAAGAGCACACAGAGACCACAATCAGTCCAGGGCTGGTTTCTCACTCTTTCTCCAAATTCCCAGTAAGACTCCCCACTGGCACAGCTACAGAGTTGAGATCTTAGCTGAGTGACCAAGCTAAGACTTCCAGCACCCTCTCTGCCCACCCAGTGCTTCGTGTCATTCCCCAAGTAGGTGACACACACACTCTTTGAGGTTTGATTTACACACACACACACACACACACACACACACACACACACACACACACACACGCGTGTGCGCGTGCGCGTGTGCACACACCTGGGAAAGGCTGGCACAGGTTTGCTAGCTATGCCCCCTTCTGCCGGACTATAAGGTAGTTACGACTGCCACCAGTCAACTCCTTATCAGCTATTTTAAGGCCCTTAACAAAGGGTGTCCAATCTTACTGCATAATATTAATATTAACACAAATGGAAGTTTGACCAAGGGCAAGGCTATTAGGAGTAGCCCACAGAGCGTCACCAAATAAATATGCAAGCACTCTCAAAACTTAAATATCTCTACAGAGATCAGCCACAATGAAAGGTTTAAATATATTTAATAATAAATAATAAAAGAACAAGACAATATTAAATATATAGTCACAGTGACATCAGAGTTCAAAACCACAGGAAATATTTAAAACAACATTACAGGACTGTCTCAAATAAAGAAAAATATCCGAACTAAGCTTCACTATATTCTTGACTGAATCTAAGGGAATTACTCTAATCCAAGAACTAATTAACAGAGCAAGACAGATGTGGTGAATGGATCATTTAGTTGTTGTCAGATCCAAGATTGAGTGCAGAATGTTCTGTCTCACTAACAGACTTCTCAAATTAATATCTCAAATATTACTTCTGGGATAACTTGCAGAATGATATAATTTCTTGTGATCTAACTCCTAGTTCCCAGGCCAAACAACCATTGATGAATCTGGCAGTATTTAACATCTACCTGTAAAAATATCCAGACAAGGACTTCTCCTCAGAGCGCTGGCACATGTTGAAAGTCATAAAACAATTGCATTCCTTCATGCTTTCAAGACTAGTAATTAATTCACCCTAAAGACAATACAGAAAGTTTCCTAGTGCAGACATTATGTATCTTGTTGCATTAAAACTGAAAGAAACCATCTTTTATGGCCTAGCCATAAAGTAATTTAATTTCAGGTATTTTTCTAAAAAAATACTAGACTGGGGTTAACCTACTGGATCCCAGTTTCCACTGTTAAAATATATACATTTAAACAATTACAATAGTGCATGTACATTTCTGTTTTCTTCCATTAGGGCATACTGTGAATACAGTTTAAACACAAGCATTTTGCAAATTCCTTTTCAACACACTCATCTGTGCAAGCAGTTTGATATACGTGACATACAGTTCTAATACATTTGTAACACAAGCATCTTGTATAAATCATTTCAATATTCACCAATGACATATAATTATTTACAAAATTCCAGCTAGCTGGGCTGGCAGTATCGCCTTTCGGCACACTTCTTCTCCCCCTGCTAGTTTTTCATGGTGTTAATGTTATTTATATATATATATATATATATATATATATATATATATATATATAAAAGCACTCACCCTCAGATGTGTAGTGTAACTGATTAACTAAAACACCCCCTGCCTAACAATGGCTAGTGTGCCAGTACTGTATGTGTTTTCTTTTCTTTTTTTTATATTTGCCTACATAAATGTAATTTTTTTAAATATCTTTCCCAGCTAGCTGTATGTTAATAGCATTGCATAATGTCTCTCCCCCTCTCTCTCTCTCTCTCTCTATATATATATATATATATATCTACCAGTTTAATTCCCTTAGAACAAACTTCCAACAACTAAGAGTACACACTATAAAATCAGTTAGGAACTCAACTAATTTTTGTCAGCATAAATTCAACAATATCCTGCAGAAAGTAGACTGGACACCCCTTAAACAACTATCCCTTAATGATGCTGTACTATACTTTATTTATTTATTTATTTATTTGCTTTTATTAACCAGGAATGTCCACTGGGCTGGTGTGAGCCCATTTTCAGTGGTGGCCCAGGGAGAAAAGCTCCAATAACAATGTACATAACAAAGAATTTGTTTAGAAATTTAATAACAGCATATAACAATATACAAGAGTAACAACATAACACCTTCCATCATATACTTAATACACTAGCTCCCATTCATATGAAAAGAACTCAACACCATAGCTCTCTAAGGAATGTAAACACCTAATGAAACAAAGGGACCTAGCCTGGTCAACCTGGAAACAAAACAAAAATGAACAAAATTATGTTAATTTCAAAATACTACATAACAAAGTGACAAAACTAATCAACAGAGATAAGAAGTTATATTATTCCCAGCTTCAACTCCAGCATAAAATCAACCCCAGTAAATTTTGGCACCACATATCTTCTCTACTTAACCCCGGAAGAAATGGAGTGCACAACCTATCACCAGATACCCCTCTATCACAAATAGCTGAAACTTTAAAAAGTACTTCATAAAATCACTTTTGGACCGACTAACTAACACCTCTAATGCTGGACCCCCCACCCTTCAACCTATTCAGACACCAACTCCAGGCCATCAATAACTTCTAACCCTGTGATTACTAACCCCCCCCCACTCAACAAAATGTCATACAAACCCCATTCTCATTTCAGCCCATACCCACTGATACCATTAAGAAACTGCTACAAAAACTAAAACCCTGCTCTTCCTCAGCTGACAATCTCCCCCCATACTACCTCAAGCTGGCTGCTAACTCAGTTGCCTACCACCCAATCAGTATCCTTATAAATAGGTCTTTATCCGAATCAGAAGTACCTACCATATGGAAACAATCTCACATCAACCCCATCCACAAAGGAGGCGACTCTTTTGATTCATCCAATTTCCATCCGATATCCATCGTGTCACCCATATCCAAATTTCTCAAGAGAGGTATCCATCAGCAGGTAATGCAATATCTATCGCAAAACAATCATTTAACCAAAACCCAACATGGCTTCCGACCTAGCCACAGCACAGCTACAGCCTTATTATGTTTTGCAGACACCATGAACAAGGCCAGAGATGCAGGATGCTATATAACCTAGGTATTCCTGGATCTCTCCAAGGCCTTTGACTCAGTGTCTCACCCCTTACATTTGAATACACTATCTAACTTAGGCTTCTCACATAACACGGTAAAATGGTTTCAGAGCTACCTCAAGGATCATAAACAAGCAGTGAAATGGTCCAATGAACTCTCACCCTTCCTCCACAATCTGACTGGAGTCCCTCAAGGCTCCATCCTAGGACCCCTGCTCTTCAACATTTTCACAAATAACCTTCACACTGCCTCTCACCCTGGGACCCTCATTCAATGCGCTGATGATGCCACCATAATCTACACTGCTCAATCACTACCAGAACTACTTTTAAAATCTAAGCAGTCCTTTACTGCAGTCGAGTCCTAGCTAAGAAATGCCCAACTCTTTCTTAATCCAAAGAAGACAATACTAGTACTCTTTCATCCCAAAAAAACACTTCCTCTGTCACTGATCATTTCAACATCCTTACATCTGACAACACTGTCGTAGAAATAGTGCAGGAAATCAAACTGCTAGGTGTTATCATTGACAATAAACTTTTGTTTGACCCCCATATGCAGCAAAATATAAATAAAACTAAACAAAAACTGGGACTGTTATATAGAAACAACCATTTTTTTACTGCAGCAACCAAAACCATCCTTGCAAAAACATCTTTACTTCCCTCCCTTCTTTATGGTGCCCCAGTCTTAACTAACTTACAAAATTCTACCCTAAGCAAGTTGGAACAGTGCTACAACAAAGTTGCAAAGTTTGCCACAAACTCTAAATATCACACACACCACTGTAAACCACTCCTAGAATTAAACTGGCTTGAACTACCCTTATCAACTTGTCTTTATTCGGCTATCCACCTTGCACAACCTTATTTTCAAGCCTACTGCCTGCCCTGTACTAGCCAATCTAGTCACACCTTACACTCCAAACTGATCCCTATGATCAGAAGACAAAAATCTCTTAGCTATTTTAAAACCCACAAGAAAACCTGGTCACTCTCTGTATTCATACTCTGCCTCTATACTTTGGAAGTCACTACCTCTGGCTACCAGATCTATGCCTGGCCTAACCCATTCCAAATCCCCTTTAAAAATCATCTCAGAAATACATGGCTCTGCTCCTGCATAAAGCCTGCGTAATGCTCAGGTCTTCCTCTTCTGTCACATTTCAGTCCCTTACAGACTACAAGATCCTAAGGCTCTTCTAACTCATTCTCTGCTTCTATACCATATCCTTAAGCTACTGTTCAGGCATTACTGCTTCTATTCTTCTTAACTCTCTCTCATTGTCTCTCACTCTCTCACTATCTATCTGCATCACTAACATTCTGGCTGCTGTTTTCCTAACTGAAACTAACATTCTATTTTGCTTGTATTATTACAGTCAATATCACACAATGCACTACCTGCACACTATTTTTTTGGACACTGTCTACATCATGTATGGTGAGAGTGACTATTATTGTCTGTAATGTTTTAACTGTATAGAATTGTCTAGATGTGTAGTAATATACTGCAACATCTTGTAGCAGTTTGTTCTTTCAACTTATTTTTTATGTGTAATTTTTATTGTATTGGATTATACTGTATTTGTATTGTACTGTATCCGAAGCCTTTCTCCTCAGGCCTGTGCTGAAAACGGGTTCTGTAGACCCAGTCAGACCACCCCGGTAAACAAATGTTAAATACATAAATAAATAAATATATATATATATATATATATATATATATATATATATTTATATATATATATATATATATATATATATATATATATATATATATATATATGTGTGTATATATATATATATATATATATATATATATATATATATATATATATATAGATATATAGATATATATATAGATATATAGATATATATATACACACACACACACACACACACACACACACACGCACACATATTTTTTTTTATAAAAAAAATTTACACTAGCCCCAGGCCACCCTACATGACTCATGGTACATTTATTTATTTACTGAGTTTATACAAATCGTTATTAAATTAAAAAAAACGTTGACAACAATACCAACAATGTAACAGATTACTAAACAGCCATCATACATTCGATAAGCCCTCATCATAACCTACGGCCTTCCACCTGTACAGTTGCTGCCAGGTGGCTGCATCTTCATATTACAACGTGCCTGGTAACGAATTCTGCAGGCAGGAGCAACTGCACTCCCATAAATATGGAGTGTGTGCCTGCACCCCCCCCCAAATGATGACTTGTGGCTCACATACAAAGGGACGTTACCATGGTAAGCCGGCGTTATAGTATACTAACAGAGTTTAGCTTTAGTTTTCCTTTGTTTAAATACAGCATTCTGTTTACCTGCAACATTGCAATAATAATTGTGAAATCTTGAAAGAATCACATAACTTGAATAAACTCTAGTAAATTAGTACATTTACCATAAATATAATAACAAGAAGATGAACATAAAATAATAAAAATATGACCATATGAAAAAAGTTATATTTCCACTTGGAAGATAATTTTTAAAATGTATGTCATGCAGGCCTACATTATATTTTAAATTACCTAGAGCAACTTAATTCACGTCTTAGTTACTCTAACCAATTATTCTTCTAAAATATAAGTTTCTGACTGTCCCTTAGATTTATTAAAAAATAAGTAAAAAAAAAATTGCTCAGATATTGCAAACCCTTTAAATTCAATAATAATAAACTGAACAACAGAAAATATCTTATAACACCGATAAAACTAACAGACTAGTTTATCTAACATTGAACATCTCCCAAGCTCTCTCTGCAGGCTTAATCATCACCTATTCGGCTTGCAGAATGTTCAAAATGTATTTTTAACACTTATAAATAGTCTATCGGAAAACTAACCTAAAATGATAATAACTAACAGAAAACTACCTTTAGCATTATTCTAGACTGAACACTCAGGACCTAATTACATAAATTACCCAGGAATTAATTACATCAACTCCACTGAGGAAAAATATTTAAATTATATTTTAAAATATTGTATTGCTTGAAGCTGTTTCTTGGCACATGTATACTAGCATGTCATCATCTGCATTTTTGATATTTTGATGCTAATGTTTCAATGTTTTGCCTTTTACCAGTGGGTATGCTTGATTACATCAAGTATACCATTATGAATATATATATACACACACACACACACACATATATATATATATATATATATATATATATATAAACAACTCCAATAATAGAACAAAAATAAAATAAACATATGTTGCATATGTGCACTCTCCAACTTAAGTGTAAAAACTTCAGCAATCAAAGAGATACTAAATAATTGGTTATTCTGTGCTTTAATGCAACGAGTACTGTGTATATAAAGTAGTTGGTTGTGTCAGTCAGCTATGAAACTAGGAGACTGTGTGTGGAAGGTATATTAGTAAAGGACTAGAAATGAAATAAAAAAGGAACAAATATAATCCAGAATAAAGTCTGGATCATAAAAAGATGAAAACAAAAATGATTTAGAGAAAATGACCTTCCAAATGTTGGCGGTTAAATAATACATTTAATGTCTACAAACCATATAAACTCATGAGAAAGGGTAATAAAGTAGAAAGTAAATTTGACTATTTATATTTATTTTATTATCTTCAGTAAAATATACCAAAATATTTGCTAAGTCTGGATCATAAAAAGATGAAAACAAAAATGATTTAGAGAAAATGACCTTCCAAATGTTGGCGGTTAAATAATACATTTAGTGTCTACAAACCATATAAACTCATGAGAAAGGGTAATAAAGTAGAAAGTAAATTTGACTATTTATATTTATTTTATTATCATCAGTAAAATATACCAAAACATTTGCTAATATAGAAGCATATACCCGTCTAGATCGTAAGAACTGAAAAAAATTGCAGCAACAAAGTGAATCAAATTATGCTCTGTAGAACTCTAGTCAACATCAGCCTAACAAGTTTAATGTCTGGATCAGTTCTGGATTAGTATTTAGTACCAGCTATGGCACTCAACTGTTTTTCTTTTAATTAACATCTGAAAGAAAGGAAACTACTTTTATCATTTTGTTGCTTGAATTACTATAGAAGTCTTTTTTTAGTCTTGTCAACTTTAGAAACAATTAGAAATGTATTATAATTTTGCCACTGGTCTTAGACTCTGAGAAACATAAGGGGTCTTTGTGTTCATTCATCAGTGAAAGCACACACAGTTCTAGGTACTGTTAATAAAGAAAATTATTTCATAAAATGTTTTAATCAGGATTTGGATTAATATTTTTCAGGGAGACTGCAAATTATGTTGTTTTGCCTTCTTCTTGACTTAAGGTTTAGTATTTTTTCTTGCATAACTGATACATCCTTACAGTTCTTTCTCATATTGTATCTACGACAAATAATTTATCTTCCAGTAGAAAATATCTTAACTACAGACTCATGTAGTCTTTTCAAATGAAAAGTGAAGAGATTTTGATGGATAACATTTCTTGGAGGTTTCTGCTACATATGACTACAGACCTGTAAGAAACTCAGACAAAGAAAAATCAAGTTCCTACTTGGATTTTTTTGCAGCTAAATTTTTTATTTCCTCTTTTATATGTAGCTTAGTACTTTTGCATCTGACTTCTTTTATGAAATACATTTCTGTTTCGCAGTTTGGAACTCCATTTGATCCTTCATTATATGCTTAATATGGTAATAATCATTTGTCCAGGCTGATAATTAGATACAAATAAGGTATATTTTGTAATTCCTAATTAAATTGCTGAAAACTCAGTGGCAATCATTACTTATCTCTAGGGATGACCTCATAACTTTAAAATGATGTAGAAAAAGTGATTGCAAATGGAGATGAGCAAATAAGTTAAAAAAGATAGAGCAGCGCTAATCTCTGCATGTCCTGCAGTTAAGCAGTAGTCTGTCTAAAAGGGAAGAAAAATAATTAGCAAAGAAGAGGTCCTATCCCTAATTCGTTCATTTCTGGTCACAAGGAAGACCCACAATCACAAATACAGTTTTTATGAAAATGGACAGCTTATACAGATTCCAGGCAGACCAGTTTTGGATATTAAAATTCTGAGCTGATGCAGCTTTCAGATGTGCGCTTGAGTGCGTGCACACACACACACACACACACACACACACACACACACACACACACACACACACACACACACACACACACACACACACACACACACACACACACACACACATACCTCATTACCACAATCAACAGAACATGCTGGAGGGACAGTTTCATAACCCAGAGACTGCCCATGCTATGCAACAGACTTCCCATACATGTCAAGCAGAGTACCTCACTGGGCCTCTTCAAGATACATCTTGATGAGTGGATGGGAATTAGAAAATTCACCCAGGGCATCACTACAGTGGCTCTACTTGACAGAGGCACTAGGAACTAAGGTCAGGTGGCATGATGCCAGGGTAATCCTATGGGCTAGGCTTGTAAAGGCTCCAGGGCCATTAGCCTAGTACACACCTATGAACCTATGAACCATTGAAATAGGTTGTTTGCTTGTCTACTCATGTTACATTTAAGTACTTATATACAACACTACTACTTTTCAGGAGGTTATACTAGTTAAGGGGGTAAGGGAATAATATCCCCCACCTTTAGTGTTTAGGTGGCATGCCTTCCAGTAAAAGAATAGTATGGATTCAAGACCAGATGATGAAATTAGTGTACAGTGTAGTAGTTAACTATAAAATAGGTTAGTTATGAGTACTAGATACCTGAAATAAATCATCAAGTCAGATGCAGTAAAAAAGACAGTACGATTCTGACAAAAGACAAGTAATCACTTGCAGTTGACTGTGTTGGTAAGACTACCTATTCTTCTATAACCCTGACTTTCACTTCCCTGAATTATCTAATTTGCATAATACAAAAAGTTTCTCTGCAGGTAACTAATGCATTTCAGACACTTCCTGGCTAAGAAAGAACAAGCCTTAATTAGTGCTGAGAAAATGGGTAAATTATAGCAAAATCTGTCAAATTCTCAGCTGATGCAGCTCTCAGATGTGCACTTGAGCGTGCGTGCACATGCACGCACGCCACACACACACACACACACACACACACACACGCGCGCGCACACACACACACACACACACACACACACACACACACACACACACACACACACACACATAAAATTACCCAGGAATTATACCACTTTATTGACTGTGTACAGAACAACTTTAACAATGCAAAGGCATGCCTGGTGGAGATTACAGCATACACTAGTGATTCAGTTAACAGACACATCCATCCATGTAAGCCCTTTTTTGAACACAAGAGTTTTTCAGGTTCTCATTAACCTGAAGAAATATGAGAAAAAAATTAAGAATGTTAGGCTTACTTCATTCCACAGCCAAGAAATATTAAAGAAACATATTCATCCTCAATATACCATTATAAAGAAAGCAGAAATCGCAGCCAGGATAGCAGTATAGACCACAGCAGTTCAAAATGAACTAGAAGGCTGTATCAGCAAAGATCCACCAGATGTCTTGTTGTAACTAAATGTAATTATTTGATAACCTAGTTAATGAGGTGATAAACTGAGCACTTTCCAGCTAAGTCAGTAGTACATGCAAACACTCATGGAAGAGTAATAGAGTGTTCATTAACAGAAGAACAGAGAGTAATGAAATCCTTTTTAATCTGCAACTAACCAAAACACATGCTACATCAATGTTTCATCTGCAGGAGTGCAGCAGTATTTAATCCCTGCCCATTTTCTAACCTATTTAATCATCTAGCAGTCATAGGCACTGTTGTGAGCCAATACCATTCAGTCTTAAATTCCAGCTCCAGTTTTGGTGCTGTTAATTCTACAAACATGTTATCAAAATCATCTTCCTCCCTTTCTATTAAAAAATGCATCCTTCTTTTCTCTTGAATTGTCTGCTGTATATATTATACTCCAGCTTCTTGTTACTATTTGGAGAGGCAATGCCTTTATGGGACTCTCATAAAGTACTTAACTTGCCTTTTTTCTCCATTCCTTCAGATGATATTTTCCATTTTTTTCTATTTTTCTGTGGCATGTCATGTAGATTAGTTGTATGTATCAATGGCCCTCTCACAACCTACCTTGCTACTTTTCAATTAGGATCATCTGACATGACTAATTCACAGACATTTTACTTCTATTTTTAGTTGCTAGTGGTTTTCCTCTTCCCCAGAAAACTGTTACTGAGAGTTTCATGAGCTTTAATGCATATTTATATATGTGAAAATACATGACGACACACATTGCCTTTCCATGTAAAAAGCAAATACGATTTAGAGCAAGCAAAGGAAAATATGTAAACTGAAATGTATGCATTAAAATTTTTGTTCAAGTTTCAGAAAACTGTACAATAAAGCATACTGTTATAATCTGGTATTTATGCCTGCATTCCAAATAACTTGAGGCCCCAGCTCAAGAAATATTTGTGGAGCCATAATGATTTAGCTTTACTGAACTTGGATGGTGAAGTATAATTCATTCACCTGTCAGCAAAGTGCTTACACTGTACATTTTAGATCATACATCTTATGGATCTGCAGAGGTATCAAAGGCAGATTACTTTATCTGTCAGAATTTGTGGGCAATTGTCCAAGCTATAAGACTGCGGTGTGCTGTCAGACAGCTAAGAGCAACACAGAGGAACCTCTAACACTATTTCACTTTGGGGATAACATTAGGAAATCATCAGAAATCACAATCCCTTAGAGCATACATTTCTCATTTTATAATGAACTTTTTTATTGTATTTTTCTCTGGAACTTATTAAAATTACTCTGCACATCAACTAGTGCACTGAAGAACTGGTATTAATACAGCCAAACTATACCACTTACTGCTCTGTGTTATTAACAACACTGCTGTTTGAAGGCCGTTACTTTGCCAAGCCATGTTGCAGTACTTCTTATTAATCAAACATGACTTACATGCATTCAATTCTTCCAGTTCTGATTTATCCTTTTCATTGTCCCACAAGAGAATCTTTTTTTTTCTATCTGCCACTCAGCAGTCAGCCAGAATGAGCTCATTTTAAAAACACTTGGCAAATGAGTGACCTCTGTCACCATTATATCAGATTCTGTTGTTTTGCTTCTTAGAGCAATAAGCACTGAAAATGAATATGACCAATGGCTTGACTTAAAATAAATATTACACATTAAAGGCAGGTCATTCCATAACATACTGCACAGTGAAATGCTATGCATTTCTGAAACTAGCCTTTTAGTTTTGTTGTGAGGTAATTGTTTTGCCTTTCATTATTTCTAGCCTTTTCTTCATATTTTCTCCTTGCAGAAATGAATGGAACAGTAATGCACTCTTGATGCACATGGGAGTGGGGGTGTGAGGGGTGTGGTTCCCTCACCTAAAATTCTGACTGAATTCCTCTTCCATTTTTTTTAACTACCATTTTTTTTTCAAATGGTGACATGGGATCATAGAACAGTATTATACAGTTGCTGAAAACTCCACAAGCCTAAACACTCCTGAATGTGAAATTACACTTATTTTAAGTTAGGTCACTATGGGAACAGTTTCTCTTTTTCCAAGATGCTATGAATTAGACATTATTATATAATTAAAGGAATGCAGTCAAACCATCTTACTTGGGACCGTAGGGGACTTTATCTTTAAAGTAAACAAAAAACACTTTGGATGTTAATAACCTGTTAGAGTAACTAAAAATATAAATGTATCCCCTACCACCAATCAACTGCTGGACCCCTTTCCCCTATGACCGTGTTAAAATAATTTTTCTTTTCCACCACCTATGTAATACTTTCCCCAACCATCCCAGTAAATGCCTTCCACTCTTTACCCTACCCTTCTACTTCCAACAAAGAAGACCAATGAAATTTTAGAGCAATTAGAGAAAATCCCCCTGGATATCAAGCTTCATAAAATACATGCTTCACCCATAGTTCTTTTTTGCTGCAGAAAATATGCTTCACAACCTCTGCATCACATCTGCAACATCTTCCTCTCTGCCTGTCTCTGAATGCCACACAATATTCCTTTCTAATCCTTAAAAAATGCATTATCACCTGTATACCTAAAAAACACAAACCCCAACCCAGCCTCTGATTTTAGACCCATCTCAGCACTTCCTGTACTGTGCAAACTATTTGAAAAACAAATTTAGTTATAACAGTCTAATTACCTGAACAAATGCATCTTGCTAACCCCTCAGCAATGCAAATTCTGGCAGGTAGAAACACCAAGACAAACATATGGACCCTTACAGACCACATACTACTAAACAGAGACAAAAACAAACTTACTAGTGCCATTTATTTTTTTGCTTTTAACAAAGTATTTGACTCAGTTGATTATAATCTTGTCCTTACTGACCTAATCAAAGCAGGCAGTTGGATTTAGTAACAAAGATACTAACTGATTCAAAAGCTATTCACTGACAGACTATTTAAAGTCAAATTAAGACCCACATACTCAGACTTCACCCCCTTTAAACAGGGAGTACCTCAAAGGTCTGTTCTCAACCATCTCCTTTTCCAACTTTTGTTAACCAACTTCTCTCCACTTTTACTACGACAAAGATTTACTGTGGAGTGGTGACATAGTCATCTATAGATCCAGCCAGTCCCTGATACAATCAAATGATGCTTTGAACAAGAGTTTGTCAAGTTATCTTCTTGTTACAAAGCAATCATCTGATATTGAGTACCTCAAAAACTAAAAACCATGACCTTTTGTACCTCCCATGAACTCAGATCTGTACTCATCAATGACATGTAGCTAGCAATATCAGCAAATAACTGGAAACTCCTAATCATTATCATTACTTAAACATAGCTAGACCAAAGATTCATTTTCCAGTTTCACATACAACAAAACAAAATCCAGAATTAATAAAATCTTAGGCATGGCTGGACCAAAGACTCTATTTCCATTTTTGCATATAACAAACAAAATCTGAAATTAATAAAAACTCAGGTATGGCTAGATCAAAGAGTCATTTTCCAGTTTCACATACAACAAACAAAATCCATAAATAATAAAACACCATTTTTACAAAGAAAATGTCTCAATTCCTGGCCCCAGTAGGCAGAAGAGGTAGTATTTTGGATATGTACTTTCCCTCGTAGCATCTACTTCCCAAACAAATTTTTCTTCTTTATAATTAACTTCCAGTTTTATCTGCTATTTTAGCACCTTGCTGTCTCTCAAAGGGAATGTAAGCACTGTGTCTTTTCAAAGGCCAGTTGTCTCCCTATTCAGCAAACATGTGAAATACTTGTATTATCCTTCCTGTACAAACTTATTATGCACCAATCCCATACCCATGCATTGTCAAAAAACAAATTTGAAAAGCTAGCATATATAGCCAGGCTCTGGAACACATATATAAGTACACACTGCAAACTGACTGAAAAAGTGGGTTCTGCAATAGTCACAACACCCTTAGATGCTTTTAAATTGTTAGTGAATGACAATCTGTTTGCAGATGTAGAAAAAGGTTGGCCATCTTTATTGACCTAAGTCATTCTTTGAACGATTTCAATCAAAAGCTTATACTAACCAAATTTCATAACTTAGGCTATGGAAAAAATTTAGTAAACTGATCCATAATTACCTGTTTTTGCAAACCCTTTACCATACATGTAGGCACACACCTAACTGAAAATGGATTTACTTAATCAGACGTCCTAGAGGGGTCAGTACCTGATCCAGTTCTATTCTCTTTATTCACTAATGACCTCAACTCAGCAACACCCTCTTCCAACCTTACTCTGTACTCTTATGATATAATACTTTGTAGAAAGTTTGTCTGAACCAAAATGTTACAGAACCTGCTGTAATCTAATTCTAATAATCTCTCGCTCTGGTTGTATAACAGTCTTAACACTGAATATTAGCAAAACTGCCACTGTGCTCTTTGGTACCTCAAAGAAACTAAATTCAGTCCCTTCCTTATGCAGTCTCCTCAACCACCAGCATCCATACATGAATATAGACCTAGATATATTCCTTAACCCTACATATTCAAAAAACAGACAGAAACCATAACAGCGAAAGTAAATATTCATTTCACCTCAAATGTCCAATGATCCATTGTTAAAAATGTTGTTATACCCAGAAAAGAATATGCTCTCCTTAATTTCTCACTTTATTTCTTAGCTAACATACAACAGTCTTGAACAACTGTAATGGTATCTGTAGATTCATAAACCTGTCTTCCTAGAACAAACTCCACTATCACATACCAGAAAAATAAATATCCTTACCCATTAAAGCATGGTCCATTCGTCTTTGATTTACATTAACTCTCAGCATCCTGCAACAATGGTACTGTCCTTCCTGCAAAACAAATTATCAATTAAAACCTCACCTTATATCGCTCCCAGGAAAATAATAGCCTAACTGTAGATCACCCCAGGTTTAGACTTTCCACTTCAGAAAATACCTCAGATAAGGGGTCAGAAATAGCACCTACAATAAGCAATTTCACAAACAAACAACTCATTAATCCCCTAAAGGACTTCAACAAGTTCATCTTCTTCCTAGATAAGAGACACAATGTTCTGCTAATTACTAGCTAGAGGAATAGTTATGAATTGGCAGGTTCATAGGTTCTTTTTCAGCTTGCAGCCAAAAGTGACCATCAGGAAGCTCAGCCAATTGACCCAGTACTGGGAGGGGACTAGCAGTGACCCCATTTTGAATTGAGGATTGCCGTCTGGCCAACATTATCATTTCTTGTATATAGGTATATACCCTCAGTGTATGTAGATAATTATCTCTATATCTTTCCTCCTTTCCTTATATTGTTTGTTTGTTCCTGTTTTAGTATCTGGAGCTTGATATCTGTAACATAATTCAATTTGATCTTATCTAGCAATAATATTTACTTCTAAGAAATTGATCTGTTGTTTTCTGTATTACAGTGTGTATGGTGTTTTGAATGAGTTTGTGACTGCAAAGGGTCCTTGGGCTAGTGCTCTTACCTAGTCAACAAAGATAAATAAAAGAATCCTTTTACTTTGTAGTCAGCAAACTCTCCCAAGCAGCCATTCATTATGAATTATGGTTTACTTCTTCCATTAAACCTATCCTATAGACTCCCTTCATTAAACTACACTTTAACTGCATAGCTTCTCTGTTCTGACATGCGGACTCTAGGAATTGGTTCCCTTCCAACATCAGAAATGATGCTACTTAAAATGAATTAAGATCAGCTCTCAAACCCAGTCTCAACAAATCAGCAAGCTGTCAAAACTGTAACTACCCAACTTAAATGCCACTTAAAACATCATTCATAGTCAGACTTCTTCACTTAAAAGTCTGCACCCTCACTCATGCGATAATGTCATCACTGTTCTTTACCATCTGCCCTTCTTTGCAAGACATGACCGGCAACTTTATTTCTTATTTCCCTCTCCTATCCTACTCTATCCTATTTGCTACACTTCTCTCCTACCTTAATACTGTACATTTGGTAAACTACATTGCACAACTGTATTGTTGGACTGGTGTGTATGCTTGCTGTTTATTCTTAATTTGTATATTTGCTTTAAAATATACCTGCATTGTTGGTACAAGGACTAAGGTCTGAAATGATCCATTGGGATCAATGAAAAAAAGCTGAAATTAGTGTTGTTTTTGTATATGTTACAGAACTAAATTAACAGTATTCAGGTTAAATATCCTTTTTCAGAATTTCACCAGTAGCTTCCCTGATCATAGATGTAAGAAGTGCAATTCATTTTAAGTTTATTTTCATAATACATTGTGAAGAGTCTGTAAATATGTAACTGTGTTGCTTTATCACATGAATGCAATGCAAGCAGTATCAGACTGAACCCTCCTGATATCTCACCATATTTGAATAAGCTCTTTTTTGTCAGTCCTTGTATACTTTCTAACTTTACATTGTATTATATTTACTTAATGGCATAAACAGTCATTTCACCTATCTGTTCTACTCTTTTAAGTAGTTTAGCATACCTCAATTTTCCCTACTTTCCTCTTCACCACTTCTTCACCTATATTATGGTCTTTTGATTGCCTGTTTGTATTCTCTCCACCATCCACTCCAGTACTCCAATCAATGGATTTAAAACTCTCTCAGTAAAAATGAATTCCAGGGAGTAGTTAGGCCTTACAGTGTGCTACCTGTTCTGCCTCTTTCCATCTTTGTACTTCCTGTTCAGAACTACTTCTTTACTTTTCTCTGACATCATCATGGGTACAGATAGTGTGCCAATCTGTCTTATCTGATCTCACTTGAGAAGAGCTTTGACTCTTCTGGCTTCTGGTTATGTTTCTGGATCTTTGTGGCAACTTTTCTCTAAATTCATTCCAACAGCTAATGTCCTTTTCTTTATATATCGCCTTCATAATTGTGCAGGGTACACAAGGCGAGATCTGACCAAAACCTTGTAAAGCAAAATAATTACCTCTTGGCGTCTGGGATCTAGCCCCCTTAGGATACATTTCTAACATTTCTTAGCTGTTACCACTGTCTTTCATTTTGCTTCCAGTGGTCCAGTCCAGATATAATTAACACTTTTGCCACAGTTCCACTTCCACCACCTGATACAGCAGACCAGAGTTGTTGTGGTCTTGGTGCACTACTTTGCATCTGCACATTGAATGGAAACTTCCGCCTTTCCATCCACTTGATTAGCATTTCTGAATTCTTCCATAGAGTCTTTTTCTCATCATCCACTCTTGCACTTATCTTTCTGTAATCAGCAAATAATTTGATCTGATTCTGTATTTCTTCATTTAGGTTTCAGAAACATGAAAAACACAGGATGCAAGAGACACCCTTGGGCAGTGCAGTAATCACTTTTTTTAATTCTTGACATTGTCATTCTTGCCACAACCATCATTGCTATATCATTCAGCTATGCAGTTATCCATTTTTTCAGCCAGCTGCTTCAGTTTTCTTATCAGGCCCATGTGTGGACCTAGTTAAAGGCCTTGTTAAAGTCTAGTTAACCTATATCTTCTCATTCTTCTTGCCAAGTTCAGCTATAACAATATCATAAAAGTAAGTCAGTTTTGACTGACAACTTCTGGCTGTGAACACATGCTTGTTGCAGTCTTGGAGATTGCTGCCCTCTAGAAATGCTTCCACTTGTCTGCGGATTCTGCTGCATATCTTTCTCCACCTACTGTTGTCAAGCTAACAGGCCTGTAGTTCCCCAGATTTTTTCCTGCTGTTCCCCCACCATATGCAAAGGTCCTACCATCGTACAGTTGCTGTCTTCCACTGCTCTGTAATGTCTGCACTAAACGGTGGTCTGGTAAAGATGGCTGTTAGAGATTTCTGAGGACATTAGGAAGCAGCACATCTGATTCTTGTTCTTTGCCTTCCCTAACAGCGGCGATTTCCTTTCTATCTATCTATCTTGGTGTCTGTCCACCGTTATCTATCCCATTCTACCCTTGCAGCAGTGCACCCTTTGCGACAAGTGAAGTAATGCATATACTTGGCAGTCTTCTCTGACTTTCCTCTCATCTTTTCTCATCCTGACCTGTTCTAACCCTCCCTTCTTATTTCTGATATGCACCTGAAAGAAAAAATGCTTCCCTTCATAATGCATTCTTCTCATTCTCTTTCAGCTGTAGCCTTTGCTGCTCTTACCATATGTGTTGCCTTTCTAACCACCTTGAAATGTGCCTTAGCCTTCACAGCACTTCTTCCTTTCTACATCTTCTAGTCCATATGTTTTGCTTCACTTGCTAACCACAAATTGCTTTTCAACATATTGTCCTTCTCCGTTCACCTTTTTGCTTCTTCCTCACTCCTTTGTATGTAGCCCTGAATGCATCATTCCTAACCTATTTTCATAGCCAATGTGATCCTTTGACTTACTCCCTGTCAACTGCCTCTTCCTTAACTACTTCCAAAAAGACAACATAATGTACTCTGCTAAATCCCACACCATCATTTTTGCTGTTTCATTCTTAGCCTTCCCATCCTTTAAACTATACATTTCATGATCACTGCTGGTTAGCTGAACCTTGATCTTCACATCCATGTCACATTCCAGCCATCCATCAGTGGCACATTCAGTAGTGCTTAGAACCACATCCTGAACTCTATCTTCCTGGTACAGTCTTGCATGATTTAGCTGATAAACCTAAAATTATTGTAATATGAAAACCGATGACTGTAATAATCTGAAGATGTGTGTAAATAGAAGCATCTAACTGAAGGAAAATGAGTGACAGAGTAAGAGAGAGCAAGAGGGAAAGAGACATTCTCAGGTTAAGGAGTTTAACTGTCATAATGCAGGTCTGATTTAGGAAAATGACTAGCTTTCTCACTTTTGGGAGGATTTTATAGTGGTATTCACCAGTGATGGAGAGCACCATAAACCTACCCATTGTGTTAAGAAGTCGGGTGACACAGTAATGCATCAGTTGCTATTGTTGCCTCACAGATTTCAGTTGTCCAACTTCCATATGGCTTTGGTATATCCTCTCTGAGCCTGTGTGGGTCTTTTTTAAGGTCTTTCATTTCCTTTTAGATCTCCAAAGCATGTGGATATGTGAACTGGGAATTTTTCGAACATCATGTACTTGTGCTTTCATCAGTGTACCCTCCAATGGAATGACATGCCACTAAGGAATACTCCAGTCAAGTATAGTTGACAAACTCACAGAACTGGGTGTAAACCCCTACATGACTCACTGGATAGTCAGTTATTTCACAGACAGGACCCAAGAAGTCAGGATTGGTGATAACACATCTACTGAGAGACCGGACACCAGCAGGGCACCTCAGGGCTCCATGCTAGGAACAGACCTATTTGGCATCTACATCTCAGAGGTAAAAACTAATGTCAAGGGCCTTTGGCTGACCAAGTTACTTCACTGATATGTCACTCTTAATGGATGACCCTGTAATCAGGGATCTAGCTACATATATAGACAATAATCTTACCTTTGACAAAAATGTGGCCAAGGTAGTAAGAAAATCATTCTATTTCACCCTTCTGATAAGTAAGGGCATGGCATCCAGGTCTAAGAAAGTCATAGCATCACTTTACTTGGCCCTTATCAGACCTGTCATTCATTATAATGCCCCCTTTGGCATGTACCTGACCTGATATATGCAACAGCTGGAACACCCACAAAGGTTCCTTACCAGGACAATCCAGGGTATTAACACATTATCCTATAGCAATTGCCTTAAAGCCCTATCTCTATACTCTGTCTCCTACAGGTTACTGAGAAATGATCTATGCCTTGGACGCAAGGCGTCCTCAGATCCAGCTCTGAGGAATGAGCATCACTGGCATCTGTAGCTGGACCACAGACTCAGGTCCTCATTCACTCACTACCATACTGTGGCTGAAGTAATATCTAGGTAATTATAGGCCCATAAGCCTGACCCATCTGTAAGGCTGTAGAATGATCAGTATGGAATTAATAAATAAGGATATAGATAACCTAGAGACTGTCATCACAAACCAAACTGGATTCAGCAGGGGGTAAATCTTGTCTAATTAACTTGGTTGATGTCTTCACAAAAGTTACTGAAGCAATGGAGGAGGGTAAAATAGTGCACACCACTTATTTAAATCTCACTATGGCATTCAGCACTATGCCACACTCAGCTATCATATGTAAAATCTCCCAGCTAAATATCAATCCCTGTGTGACACATCGGGGAGCAAGTAAAACCCAGGAAGTTAGACTGGACAGCTGTACCGCTTCCAAAAGATGTGACAATAATGGTGTACCCCATGGTTCAGTCCTTGGGCCACTCCTGTTTGGCATTTACTTTTCAGAGGTCAAAGGTAATGTTAATGGTTTGTGACTAACAAAATCTAACAATGACTACAAACTTAATGCCATTATAAAATCCTCAAAGGATACTTAGCTCTTCCAAGAGTCCCTGTCCCAAACAAATAGTTGGTGTCAGAATTGTGGACTAAAACAAAATGCCAAGAAGTGTATGGTCATATTTTTGGCAAGCATGACTCCTCTTGTAGCTATCACATTGAGAATACATCCCTAAAAGTTGATCCCAGAGTTAGGTCTGGGAACATTTTTCAACAATAAACTGTTCTTTGATCACCACATATCCACTGTTGTAAGGAAGTACTTTCTCCTTGCACAGCTTATATCTAAAGATATTGTATCTAGATCCAGGTATGTAATTGTTCAACTGTACTTGGCACCCATGAGGCCTGAGTATAATGCCTCTTTCAGAATTAAACTGTGCAAGCAATTGTCACAGCTGGAAAAAACACAGTACTTTCTCACTAAACAAATCAAAGGCCTGAATTATAAAACTATGCAGATCATTTAAGCATTGTCCCTCTTCTTAGTATCATACAGGCTACTAAAAGGTGACCTCTGCCTTGCATATCTGCTCAAGGGATATCAATCTCTTTTGCAAAATAAATAGAACATGTTGGATATGGTGTATCTATGACAATAATTAAATAATAATCATTATATAAATGTGCTAAAAGTTCATCTCTCTTTAACAACACAAACAAAGTCAGGTTTTACTCAATTTCAAATTTAGCATAGAAGATTATGAGTGGGTCGATGGTCACAACTGACTTATTATGTTTAACAGACATGATGCCAAGAAATTCACTATGAGAGTGAAGCTCGAGAGGTGCCTCTTGGCATCCATGTTGGTAGCACGTAAAAACCAGATTGTAATTACATTTAATGCATGGAGCTTTATCTGCTGCATGTACTAGTTACAGATGAAAAACCTCTTTAAGTGTTTTGTAAGCTGTCAAAAGCCATAAAGTGCATAGTGATCACTGACAGAAAGACAGTATAAGAGATTCTGTTATGTTAGAAAAAGTCAAGGACACATAACTGGCACAGACAGCATGGAGAAACAAA
>NC_056726.1:559453733-559468733 GCF_019279795.1 Protopterus annectens | reverse complement strand
TATATACAACTTTTTTCTAACTGCGGCAACAAGCAAGTTCCTGGTAAACTGAAAATTAACTTGCTTTCAGACTGTCATTCCAGCTACTTTGTGCTGCATATTTTACATGCTGTACTTCAGGCAGCTGTCCAGAATATTAGCATGATGAATTCAAATTTATTTTCATGACCTTAGGTAATACCTGTTTATGCATTTTGCTTCCTAAAATAAATACAGCCTAACATATTTATTAGATGGTATTTATTTTAAGCAATTGTATCCGAGTATGTTTATGTTCACTTCATTTTTTCAGTAGTGTAAGAACCTCTGGAGGATGTTAATGGAGATTATAGTTTAGGCTAGAGGTCAGGAGGTTGTTAACAAAAGTTGGGTGTTAGAAAATTACTGAAATTCCAAGTAGCTTTATGAAGCCATGAAGTCAGTCATTAATGCCACACTATTGCCATCAATCTTGGAAGAGAAATAACGCAATATTAAGTTTGTTGTTTAGAGTGCATCACCTCGTACACACTGAACAATTGCGTGTTTTTCTTAGGTCACAAAAATGAAGAACAGTGTAGCTGTTATGAGGTGTGGCAACCGTGTAGCACATTTTCATACTGCAGAAAATAATATCTGTAACTATATACTGCTTGCGTTTTGTACAGCATCATATTTCCGGAGCATTAATTTGTGTTTATATAAAGCATTAAAACTATGTACACGCTTGTACTAAATAAATATTGAATATTATTTAATGCTCCAATACCAGGTAGTATAAAATAATCTTCACTGGTCATTACTTTGAAATATGTTATCCATTGGTAGGAAAGCCATAACACAAAAATGGAAGAATAAGGCTACATTTAAGAATTTACTGATGTTGCCTTAGTTGTTTGTTAAAGTTAAAATCAAACAATAAAAAATGAAAACAGATAGAATAAATGCAGAATATAAAATTAGACAAAACTGAAATCGTTAGATATGTATCATGATAAGGATTCATGAGCATATTTTGTCATGTTTAGTGATATAAATCTCATGTACATTATGCTTTTTATAGAAATAAGATACTCTTTAAATAATTATGTATAGCTTGTGACATTGACGTTTGGTTGCTTTTATTTAAAAAACAATAAAAACATGTTTCAAAAAATGTGTTTTAAAATACTCATAATTTGAAATTCTCATAGTAGTCCAGTTCCCTCCCACACACTGGTTGATTAACTATGTGTGTTAATAATTCTGTGTTGCCATTAAGGTATTTTTCTTCCTTTTTTGCTGTTACACATCACTTTCTACTTTACTTAATTGTTAAATGCTATGCAAGTAATAATGACCAAGAGGGTGTGTTACTGTGTAAATAATACCCACCCACGGGTGTTATGAGGCCTGATACATGTGCCCCTGGAAGGGCTTTATTTGCACAGTAGCACACACCCTAGTCGGCTTTATTGAGCTTAAAGCATGGGTTGTGTGTAAAATTGTTATGTTTTACTTAGTTATTATTTACTAGTATTTTTTTTTATATATATATTTTTGATGCCAAATAGTTCCTCCGCCTAGTAATGTCTTTTGCCTTTTCCCAGTTAGGGGTTGCCACAGCGGAACTCTGGTCCTCTAATGATTGGCAGTGGATTTTTACAGTGCCGAGTTGCCAACCCGATGCCCAACCTTCAAAGAAGGCACACCCATTCATGCACGCACCTACCTGCATGTCTTTATACGTTACTCAACCACGGGGAGGACATGCAGACTCCACGCAGAAGGTGCTCCAGCCAAGAATCGAATGGGAGAACCTCTTGCTGTGAGGTGACAATGATAACCACTGCACCACTGCGGCTGAAAATAGTTCCTTTACCTAATGTTTCAAAGTTGCTATAGTATATATAAATGGTGTTGGAGGAAGTATTTTACATCCAAAATATAACATTTCCAAAATTTATCCAGATATTTACTTCATTGTTTTAGTCCCTTACTCCTAAAATGTGCAGTTTGTTGCCAGTCACTGGGGATTGAAGTCACTAAATAATGACATACATTTGAGTTTCAGACTTTGTTTCCTTCAAAAAAATACATGCTAAAATAAATGCTGTTATTTAAGGAACTTTGCAATTTTATAGAGCAATATTTAAAATCTGTCCCTATTTTTGAGCCATTGTGCCCCCTTTAGTTTAGACTTTTTCTTTAAACACCTTTATTGAATTATCACTTGTGACATAGGCAAATTTACATTTATACAAAAGTAATCAAACTGTATTGACAAATTAACATTAGCAAACATTATACTTCACATATATTGCTATATATCATATAACCTAAGCAACATTACATATATTATTCAATCATTGCCCTTTTTTAAACAAGAAAAATCTTTATTAAACCATCACTTACAACATAAGCAATCATACATTTATATAAATGAAAACAAACCACACCAACATAGTCCAAGTTGCAAGCATTTTACGTCAGAAACCATACTGACATACTCCCAGTCACAAACATTGTAGATTGCTTATAATCTACTCAATCATTTTCAGTCAAACATTACATAGCTCATTTATGTCCTGTCTTCTTTCAAACCTCATTCTTCCCCTGTATGTATTGTTCCCACAATTCCTATTTTTTTCTTGTGTGGTTTGCTCCTACCCTTTTCTAAAGATCTCAATTCCAGTTGTTTTATCTCTGTTACTATATTCACTACTTCTAATACAGTTGGTTTAGATTCTCATTTCCATTTTCTGGTAATTGCTTTTTTGGCAGCCACCATACCAGATTTCTAGAGCTAAGAAGTTGAGACGTATGCAAACCTCTTAACCACTGTTGCCACTGGTCGATCAGTCTCACTCTCTCTTACTCTCTCACTCTCTCTCTCTCTCTCTCTCTCTCTACCCCCGCCCACATACATATGTGCACACACACACACACACACACACACACACACACACACACACACACAAACCTACAAAAGTTAAGTGCTTTCACCCACTAAACGTGGGCTTCATCAGAACAGTTTTACAAAACAATACAAGCCATTTAAATACTCCATTTAGGCGCCACAAAATCACTTAACATAATAACCTAACTTCCCTTAAAGTGATGTACTCTAAAAATATGTTAAACATTATTGCTGCTTGATGTAATGAATATAATGAATTATATTTAAATATTTGATGTATACACCACATCACATCAGAAACTGTTCAGATTTTTATTGATCCGTCTGGTAGTGTCATCCTGTGTAGTTTGTGACAATTAGCGTTCGAGTTTCTGTGGTTTTCAATTGTTTTTGGTAACTGAGGTAGACCATGCCTGAATGGCTTCCACTTTTGCATGTTCTGTTTTGATGTTACCACTCCCCACTCTATGTCCCAGGTAGACCTCTGCCATATCCACCTGACACTTACTGGGCTTAATGGTTAACCCTGCCATCTGTAGTCTGCCCAGCACCTCCCTAACATGCTGAAGGTGTGCTTGCCAGGAATGGATGTAAAAGGCAATACCATCCAGGTCAGCAAAATATCCTGCTTCTGCTAGGATATGATCTACAAGCCACTGGAAATTTGCCGGGGCATTTTTCATCTCAAAGGGCATCTTTGTGAACTCATACAAGCTGAAAGGAGTCACAAAGGCTGACCTCACTCTGGTGTTGGAAGTCAATTGCATTAGCCCTTGGTAAGATCAATAGTGGTAAGATACTTAGCCCCACCCAGTTGCTCTAGGGATTTATCTGTCCTAGGCATGGAATAAACATCTGACTGTGTGTGACTATTTAATTTCCTGTAGACCACACAGAACCTGGCTGTGCCATCCTTCTTTGGTACCAGCACCACTGAGGAGGCCCTGCTTAATAGTAATTTGGGGTCCTGAATCCCCATGGTGCTGCACCAGCTGGGTACACACTAGTTTCCCAATGAGCATGCCCCCAAACTCCTGCAACACTGCTCGGATTTCTCAAACCTGGGTAAAGGAGAGCTGCTGGGACATTGCCACCCCTTCCACTGAGGTGTCAGTCTGAGCCTAGCTGAGGAGATCAGCCACCAGATCCCACTGAGATGCTTCCTACTATCCACTGCAAATACTTAGCACCAGAGCCTCTCTATCATGGCAAGGTTTCATCATGTTAACATGATACAGTTTGTGACCCTGCTTCTTAGCAGTTCTACCATGCAGTTATCATCACTGATTTTCCTTACTACTATGAAGGGTCCCTCCCAAGTTGCCTGCAGCTTGTTGTGTCTGACAGGAATGAGAACCATAATCTGATAACCCCACAGCATACTTTCTAGCTTCAGCAATCCTGTCATACCAGACGTTTTTCTGTTGCTGGGCTTCTGCCAGGTTCTCCTCAGCCAAGCCCATGAGTTCCCTGTGCCTTGTTCTGAGGTTTAGGACATATGCCACAACAGACTCTGTGGGATTCACACTCATCCTCCCATTCATCACAAATTAAATATGTAGGTCACCTCACCCTATTCCCATACAGCAACTCAAAGGGTGAAAAACCTGTGGATTCCTGGGGCACCTCTCTGTAAGCAAACAACAGACAGAGCAAATATTTGACCCACTTCCTCTTAAACTGGTCTGCAAATGCCTGAAGCATGGTCTTTAGAGTAGAGTTTAACCTTTCCAACAGACCATTAGCCACAGTGCTCCCTCGGACAAGCCAGCAGGTCTGACATGAAATTGGTACATCTATCAGTCAGTAATTCTTTTGAGAAACCTACCCTGCTGAAAATCTCTAACAAAGCATTTGTCACCTTTTCTTCCTTGATGGAGGACAGAGCCACCATATCAGTATATCTGGTAGCATAATCTACTACCACTAGGATATACTTCTTCTCTGTGAACTTGGGGTACTCAGAGGCCCCATAATATCCATAGCTACCCTTTGAAACAGCTCCTCAATAACAGGCAAATGGACCAAAGGAGCTTTCACCTTTTCTCCTGCCTTGCCTACCTTTTGGCACTGCTTGCAGGTCCTGCAGTACCCTTTTACATCCCTGGAAATCCCAGTCCAATAAAAGTTCTGCATAATACATCTCTTGGCATTCTTTATGCCCATATGACCTGCAAAGGGAATGCCATGGGTTATGGCTAGAATTGACAGACGGTAGGCTCTGGGCATTACCGACTGTTGTATTCTCTCACCTTCTAGCTCTACCTCAGGGTTCCACTCTCTATACAGTAACCATTTGTCCCAGTATACATATTCTCCTTTCCCTTAAGAATCAGGCACCTCCCTGGCTACCTCCCTCAAGCCTTGTAATGTAGGGTCTGAGAGCTGAGACTGTCTCAACTCTGTCTTTGTAACCCTTCCCAGCTCCTCTTCCACAGGAAGTCTGGTATCCTCTGACAGCGGTGCTTCATGGTCCGCCTGGGTACTACTGCTCAACTCTGCCCTTGCAGTCACTTTGTCCAAGGGAACATCAGTACCCACCAGTAGCTGTGGCTCACCTTCAGTCTCACTGCTACAGGGTAACTCCCTCTCTGAAGTAACCACCTCACCAGTTCTGGCATCACGTTTGTGGTCTGTGTGGGTCCCCCCAGGTTATCAGACCCACATGCTTGTCTCCAAGCCTGACTGCATGTAACTATATGCACACAAAGTACTGCATTATCAGAATCATTGCCTATCAGGACATGTGCAGGGATATCCTCAGACACACCTAGATGCTTACTTCCTTTTACACCCTCCCAGTCAAGGTGGACCCTAGCCAAAGGTATTTGGAATGGGGTCCCTCCTAAAGCTCTGACTGGAGTAGACTGCCCAGGCAAGTAGTGCTCTTTTTTACCCATTGCAGGCTTCACGATGGGTCAGAGGCTGTGTCTCTGTTAGCAGTGGCCTGTTTCCCATCTACTAAGATAGGATATGACCTGTTGTGTTAGTTTGGCACCCTTGTTGTCTCCAGATGACTTACTGCTGGCATTCGGTCATTCCACTTACTGGTTCCCCCACCTTTTGTTCCCCACCTTGCTTCCATGGACATCTATATGCTACATGGCCCCACTGGTTACATTTAAAACATTTAACTATTGATCCTGGCTGTGTACCTGGACTAGTGGCTTCCCCTGTTACTGATTGCCTCTGCTGAGGTGGTTTAGGCTGCCCACCATGGGTTCCCTTAGACCCATGTGCAGCACTAGGTATCCCTTTCCTGTGCAGTGATGCCCTACTTGCTAGGTATAGGTTTCCCTTTTTCCCCAACTCATCTGCGGTATTACATTCTCTATCTGCCAACCAGATTCTCATGTCCTCAGGCAAAGTGCTAAGGGCTTGTTACCTCACCAAAAGGTTTGCAAGCCCTTCAAAAGTGGTGACTTGACACCCACTCACCCATCTATGAAAATAAGTGCTTAAGTGAGCAATATATTCACACACACTTCATCTGCCTTGTGTCTTTGCTCACAAAACGTTTTTCTATAAGCTTCAGGTGTTAATTTAAAACACTCTAAAAACAATTTTTAACTGTATTATAATTTAAAGTCAGTATCAGACAATTTAGAATCAGCAGTTACAGCTTTACCATGGAGTAAGGGGGTCAGGAACCATCCCCAGAGCCCTTGAACAACATTATACAGCTTACATACCCTTTCAAACATATGAATAAAACTATCAAAATGACCATCCTCTGTAAATTGTGGAAGAAATTTACTGACCTTTATTGTTCGGTTATTTCCTTCCCCATTACCTCCATGACCCTGCTGAAGAGTCGGCACCTCCTTTTCATGTTTTCTCTGCCTCTTATTTTCATCAGCTTTCAGATGTCTCAGTCTCTCTTTTGCTTCTAATTCCATTTGTTTCTCCTGCAGCAGTCTCACTACTGATTCTAGTTCCAAACATTTGGCATCCAGTTCAAGTCTCTTTAACTCCAGATGGATTTTTAAATCATCTGAGGCAAAGTTGAACTGATCATTTTTTGAGAGTTGTACATCCTCAAAGCCAGTCTGGTTGTCCTCCAGGTTGCTGGTCTGTGATGCAGCTGTGGCTAAGACTCCAATCATTTCTGCTTTAGTCAGGTTGGCATTCACTAGTCCTTTGGCTTGGCGCATCTCAGCTAACTGGCTCCTTGTTAGCTTGCCATAATCCTCTGCTGACATCCTTGCTTGCTCTCACCTTTTTTAGTGACCACTGATTACAGGATACAGGGGTTCAATATCCACACCACTAAATCCCAGTATGTGATGTTGTGATCCCACCACTGCCAACCAATATGTGATGACCATCCACTGGACCAGTAATCAAGGAGGCTCAATCATCACCATTGGCACCAATGGGGGACGTATACTGGGAGGATGACAAGTACACACACAGTACTTCCAGATGCTACTCTCTGCATAAAGTGCAATTTCCCTTAAGAGCATACAGAGGCCACAGTCAGTCCAGGGCTGGTTCCTCTACCTTTCTCCAGATCCCCAGTAAGACTCTCCAGTGGCACAGCTATAGAGTTGAGATCTCAGCTGAATGGTCAAGCCAAAGCCTCTAGCACCATCTCTGTCCAAACAGTGCTTCATGTCCCTGCTCAAGTAGCTGACATACACACTCTTTGAGGTTTGATTACACACACACACACACACACACACACACACACACACACACACACACACACACACACACACACACACACACACACCTGGGAAAGGCTGGCACAAGTTTATCAGCTATGCCGCCTTCTGCCCAGACTGTAAGATAGTTATTACAGCCATCAGTCACTCCTTATCAGCTACTTTAAGGCCCTTAACAAAGGGTGTCCAATCTTAGTGTGTAATATTAATATTAACAAAAATGGTAGTTTGACCAAGAGCATGGCTATTAGGAGTGACCCACACCCGCAAATAAATATGCAAGTACTCTCAAAACTTCAATATCTCTACACAGATCAGCCACAATTAAAGGTTTAACTATATTTAATAATAAATAATAAAAGTACAAAGAATACTAAATATATATATATATATATATATATATATATATATATATATATATATATATATATATATTCTCAGTGACATCAGATTTCAAAACCAGAGGAAATATTTAAACAACGTTGCAGGTCAGTTTGAAATATATAAAGAAAAATATCTAAACTAAGCTTTACTATATTCCTGATTCAATCTAAGAGAATTACTATAATATAAGAACTTACTAATAGAGCAAGGCAGATGTGGTGAATGGATTTTCTAGTTGAAGTCAGGTTCAAGACAGAATACAAAATGCTCTTTCTCACTAAGAGACTTCACAGATTAATATCTCAAATATTACTGCTGGGGTAACTTGCAGAATGACATCATTTCTTGCCATCTGACTGCTAGTTCCCAGGCCAAACAGCCATTAATGAAGCTAGCAGTATTTAGCATCTACCTGTAAAAATATACAGACAAGGGCATCTCCTCAGATCTCTGGCAGATGCTGGAAGTCATAAAACAATTGCATTCTTTCACGCTTTCAAGACTAGTAATTACATCACCCTAAAGACAATACAGAAAGTTTCCTAGTACAGACATTGGGTCTCTTGCTGTATTGAAAACTGAAAGATACCATCTCTTATGAACTAGCCGTAAAGTCATTTAATTTTAGTTATTTTTCTTAAGTTAACATCCTGCAATCCAGTTTCCATTGCTAAATATATACATTTAAAAAGTTACAATAGTGCATGTACATTTCTGTTCCCTTCCAGTAGAGCAAGCACACTGTGTCTGTATTTCAAACAGCACTCTGCAAATACCCTTTTCGACACACATATCTGTACAAGCAGTTTGATATGCACATGACATACAGTTCTAATACCTATATAACACAAGCATCATGTATACATCATTTCGATATTCACCAATGACATATAATTATTTAGAAAATTCCAGATAGCTAGGCTGGCAATATCTCCTTTTGTCACAGCTGTAATTAGGTTTTCTGTGAAATGTGTTTGTGCGTCAACAGTTACTATGTAGGTTTTTCTCTTTTCACCTCTGTTGTGCAACTGTGAAGATAGTATATTTAAGTAAGGGGAGTACATGAGGTGCAGGGGAGATTGTTTCCCTGCAGAAAGCAAGTTTTAAGGTATGTTTCATGTATTAAAGTTTTTCAATCAAGTGAGTACTCAGTCAAATTTCTTCAGTAAGTTATGATTCAGCGAAGTGTGATACAGAATCAAATTTCTTCAGTCAGTTATGATTCAGCGGTGTGGTACAGTCAAAATAACTACACTCATGCATGTATTTACAGTACACACACACACACACACACACACACACACAAATAAATAAATATATATATATATATATATATATATATATATATATATATATATATATATATATATATATATAGATAGATATATATAGATAGATATATAAATATATATGGTTCCCCTTTGAATATTCAAACTTACAAAAAAAGTTGACTCACAGAACAGCGAGACAACATCATCGAAAACTCATAACAGCAAACTCACGGAATGGTGAAATATGCCTCCGGGAAAATAGCCATTAGGCCACCACTGACAAACCTTGCCCTTTCCTCCATCATAGTGCGATCTTCCAGTTGTTATATTTAGGTAGGGGGTGGGGGGGTGACACCCTCCCACTCTGGAAGGTTTTCTTTATGCATAATTTTATGTATAAATTTATTTTTTATACTACAGAGTTTTGGAATTAAAACTCTGTAGTATAAAAAATAAAATTATACATAAATAAAACCTTCCAGACTGGGTGGCTTCACCCCCCCCCACACCCACCTTACCTAAATATAACATCTCCGAGATTGCACTATGGTGGAGAAAAGGGCAAGGCTTGTCAGTGGTGGCCAAGTGGTTAGTTTCCTTAAGGCAAGTTTCGCCATTCCAGGAGTTCACTGTAAATAGTTTTCAATGATGCTGTCTCACTGTTTTGTGAGTCGATGTTCTGGTAATTCGATTATTCAAAGGGGAATATATATATATATATATATATATATATATATATATATATATATATATATATATATATATATATTCAGTTTAGAAGCTCGAAATGGTGAAATATTGAATTTCAGAATTTCAAGCCCATAAAGTGGAAATCTCAAAAGCACGAAAACCCAGAAGCACGAAATTCAAAATCTCACATATCTGAGATGTTGAACTAGCACTTCTGCTATACACAAACACACACCTTCCTCCCCACACACAGACACACACACACACACACACACACACACACACACACACACACACACTCTGTCCTACAAAAAAGCAGGGGGGGAAGCCCCCATGCACCCCCCGTCTGGGGGGCTGCACCCCCCCTACTTAAATATTCTAACTCCAAGGTTGCACTATATACACAAACACACAGAACACCACCACACAACCTACATTCTCCTCACACACACACACATCACAGTAACAAAATACACTAACACACACTACAGCCCTTATCCAAAGTCCTTAAAACATAAACACGTACCCGAATCCATAACCACAGCGAAACACCAGAAGTGCTAATTCAAAATCTCCGATATGTGAGATTTTGAATTTCACACTTCTGGGTTTTCATGCTTTTGAGATTTCCATTTTATGAGTTCGAAATTCTGAAATTTGATATTTCAGCATTTCGAGCTTCTAAAGTGAACCCAAGCGTGCGCGCGCGCACACACACACACACACACACACATATATATATGTGTGTGTGTGTGTGTGTGTGTGTGTGTGTGTGTGTACAAATATATATATAATATATATATGTGTATAAATATATATATATATATCTATATATATATATATATATATATATTATATATCTGTGCGTGTGTGTGTTTATGTGTGCATGTGCATTTCTATATACTTACAGATTTATATATATATATATATATATATATATATATATATATATAAATATATACATATATATATATATATATGTATATACATATAGATATAGATATATATATATATATATATATATATATATATATATATATATATAAAAACACACACACACTCACACACATATATATATATATATATATATATATATATATATATATGTATATATACTTATAGTGTATGTATCTGTCTATATATTCATACACACACACATATACTTCAAACTGCATATGGTTGAGACCATATGATCAAAGTTCTGTAATTTTGATACATACAGTGAGGATCGTGATATAATAGGGATCAGGGTGTTTCCCCTTTTCCCACTGTAGTGTGATCTCGGAGTTGATATATATAATCAGCGGGAGGAAGTGGGTGGCATAGGGGAGCTTTTCCCACTGCAAAAACACAGACTTTAGTAGTATTTCAGTTTTCAAAGTTACTGAACTTTGATCATATAGTTTGATCATATGCAGTTCGAACCTCCATTACTTAAATGTACTAATATGTACCTGCAGTCACACACTCACACGCGCACACACACACACACACACACACACACACACACACACACACACACACACACACACAGCTAAAGATATAGATATACAATCAAAATTTGAAATGCAGGTCCATGCAGCATGTCTGCTAGTATGCTGTTTCATAGTTTTTTTCATATTAATGCTTTAATTTTCCCTTTTTTTAAATATATTTTATTTGACTAAATGCTTTATTTTCTTAATTTGATTATCTTATGTTATTCCCAGTCTTCAGCCATAAATATTTTCCATCAAAAATCAGAAAGCAGCCGTAGAAGATTTTGAGGACCAAACGTCTTAGATGACTGTATTTGTTTGTTGGGGAGTACAAGTCTTCCAGTCTTCCTGTGTCAGAAGCTGCAGCCCCATACTCCAGACAAGTTGCATAAACAGCTCCAGGTTTAGTACAAAATTATAGAAAAAGGAAAATATGTTGGCTTTAGTACAGTTTGAGTATTTTCCTTTCACCATCATGCACTGGATCACAATTGAAAATTAACATTCCCAGGGAAAACAATAGTCAAAGCTGTCTGCACCTCACACACAGTGACAGCACATAAGCATGTTCCAGTTTACTTTCTTTGCCCTTTTCATGGAAGATAAGTTGCAGATATAATTTCCTCACTTCTATTACTAAAGACTTTAAAATCAGTAAAACTGTGACAAAAATGGTCTAGTCAGTTACATATATTGTCCATGCAGTAGGGGTGACTGCTCTACTTACTTGCTAATAGCTAGTTGCTTTGTCCCACAGTCACACTTTCTGGGCAGTAGCTGCCAGCGGGTTGTGACATGGGAGGTGTTTAGAACTGATGTTCAAGTCAAGCTGCTGGATGAACATCTCCGTGATTAAACCTCTCTAGGATAAAAACAAATTGTTTATTTGAAGTAATTTGCCCTCTGAAGTAGATGAGTACAGATAATTATTTTAGGTCATTGACATTTTTTGATTTACTTAATGCATTGTTTTGCATGAAAGTCCATCTGTATATATGGACTTTTGACAGGTATATAGAGAAAATAAATTCATGCAAAATATGTCAGATTGAAATGAAATTATAATCTCTTATGACCTAAATTCACGGCCACACAAATCATGTTAACATTGTTGGTTGTCATCTTTGCTAAAGGTGCCTACAACTGAATACACTTGTACGATTTATGTTAGTACTAAGCAGATTGGCTCTTTTATTTTATTTTTTGTACTGTAAACTTTATTTATTTTTTATTCTTTATTGACTGAGTTAGTCCCTCTAGGATAGTGGTGTCCTTTTAGGGGAGACCACCACAATGGTATGTATACTGCTAAGGGAAATTTAATCAGAACATCTGGGGACTTTACGTACTTTTTTAACAGATGCTGTGTGATCTTTTAAATCCATCTGAGCTACCACCACATCAGTCAGATGGGACCTCAGTTTAATGCCTCATCCGAAAACCTCACACTCAAGTTTGCAGCACCTCCTAATGCTGCACTTAAGTGTTAGCAATATGAAAATTAGTAAATTTGTAGCTGATTTTTTGCTTGCTTTTAAACTGTTATTTGGGCAATTAATTGGGACAGGACATTGGTGAGAATTGGTCATGTTGTTGTGTTGAGGGTATTTTTAAAATAAAATGAATTTTTACAGCTTTTTCTCCTTTTATATTTTTGAGTGTAGAGTTGCCATTCTTTGATGTTATAGTCCATTGAAAGTGCATTTCTTTTAGGATTACACAATTTTATAGGGACTTTTCTCTGCCACACCGAGCATAATGTGTTAAAAATGCTCAGTGAATGCTGTATACTCCATTATTAAGATCTTCTAAAATCTGAAAGTACTTTAGACATAGCAAAACCAGGAAAATCTAAAAGTATTACTGCTCAATGCTAGGAGTCTAAACAAAAAAACTCCACTGTAATGCTGATGTCTGTGCGGTCACTGAGACATGGTTTAAAGGCGCAAAGTGCACACCAACAGTGCCTTCCACACATTTAGGCCAGCTACTTCACAGGCAGGAACTAAAGGTGGAGGTGTCTCTATTTACATCAAAAATAAATATACTTCAAGGCTGGTCAAAGAGGACAATTCACTTGAGCTAATCCATGTTCACATTACTATAAGCAAAATCCAGTACACTTGGTTGCAAGCTATAGGTCCCCCTCTATGACCTAGGAAAGCCATGCCATGTATTTAAACTTATTAGAAACACTAACCGTCCAACCCAATACCATATTCATGGGTGACTTTAATTACTCTACTATTAACTGGGAATCCTATACTACACCAAACTTACATGCACAGAGATTCTTGGATTTTGTAAACACAAATGCCCTGGACCAGATAGTCAGTCCACCAACCAGGGGGTGCAACCATACTGGATCTGGTCCTCACTAATATGGGAGACTACTGCACACCCCCTACTGTAATGCCTTCCCTAGTAAGGTCAGACCACAAAATAGTCTCCTTTGAAGTAAAAATAAAACCTGGACCGCCAGCTATACCTGAAATATTTAGAAACTATTTAAAGGCTAACCTCCTTCTATTAAGTGCGAAACTGGCAAAATTTCAAGCACCCATAAACCCTGAGAACACTTCTGCCTATGCAGAAATATTCACAGAAACCATGTACAAGCATGTTAATAGCTGCCTAGAAGCAGCTCTACCCACCAGGAAGAAGTACAGAACTAACTCAAAAAACAAGCCACCCTGGTGGAATCACAAAATCAATAGGCTGTGTAACAGGAGGAAGAAAATCATGGGAAAAATTAGGAGGTGCAGCACCCAACAGGATAAAAGCACTCTCATCAAACTAAACAAACAACTCAGAGAACAAATAACGTCTACCCAAGCCAAATTTGAGATAAGTTTGGCCTCCCAGGCCAAGGACAACCTCAAAGCATTCTTTAGCTATGTACGCTACCTCAAAGGCAATGCACAATTGTGTGCAGAGCTCTTTGTAAATGTAGCCACCTATACTGAGCCAGAAGATATAGCAAACCTCCTGGATGATAAAGTCAGCTCCAACTTTACTCCTGTCTCCCCATCAACCTTCCCTCAGGAAATATTATCAAATTTAACTCCTACTACTATCACTAGGGAACAGATCCTTAATTTTCTCTCTAAGACCAAGAACACTGCATCAGTGGGCCAAGACAATATCCCAGGATGCCTTCTAAATAGCATGAAACATGACATATCAGGGCCTCTGGAATTACTGTTTAACTGTAGCCTGCAAACAGACTTTGTGCCTCATGAATGGCAAAAAGCAACAATCATCTCTCTGCACAAAGGTGGGCCATCTACAGACCATGGAAACTACAGACCCGTAAGTCTCACTAATCTTATATGTAAAGCCATGGAAAGAATTATCATGGAGATGATCAAGAGAGATATAGTAAACCTCCAGACACTAAACCCAACTCAGTTTGATTTTGTCAAGGGCAAATCATGCCTACTCAACCTGGTGAACTTCTTCGATAAGGTCACCAAAGCAATGGATGAGGGCAAAGTCGTTCACATTGCCTGCCTTGACCTGACCAAAGCATTTGACACAATACCTCACTTGGGCATTGTTGACAAACTCAAGAGGTTAGGTACAAACCCATATTTCATTTGGTGGATAGCCAACTGACTCACAGACAGGAT
>NC_056726.1:559446233-559448733 GCF_019279795.1 Protopterus annectens | reverse complement strand
TACATATTTGTTTTTTAACATATCCTTGTATCTGTAAATATGCTAATGCAACTAAACTAAAAAAGTATGTAAACTGTGGTACTGAATTTGTGTAAATCCATTTAAAATCTCTTCATGAGTTAAGTGTCTGTACATTTTCTGAGCTATCTTTTTATTTAAATGTTAATCACTTTTAATATACTATTTTCTATATTTTATAACAGGTTTTGTTTGCCTTAAACCAGACCCTGCTACAACATGAAAGCCTTCGAGCGGGCATCTTGCAAGCCCCCTATACAACTGCTGACCTTATTAAACATTACAACTGTGGGGACCTGAATGCTGTCATCTTTAATCACGAGAATTCTCAGGTATTACCTTATAAAAATGTGGAATGAAATTACCATTCTGTAACAGTGTACACTGCAGTGAGAGTAACTTAGTAATGCACAAAGACAAGGAATAATTAATGTGAACACAGTACAAGTAAGTGGAGGTAGTTACCATGCAGTGGTATTTTGTACAATAAATAACATGTTACAAGTACTACAGAATCTCCATTATATTTAGACAAATAACATTCTGATGTAACTACAGAAACTCCTGGCCTCTGTCATCACTCAGTTCTAATGAGTTAAAAGAGACAGTACTTACAAAGCCCAAGAGGGCAGTTATTGTGCTGTGACTTAGTCTAAATCCATGTTGAGTAGGAGAGAGAGGACATTGTTATCTGGGAGATTTTGGGACAGTTGAGTTGTCTAAAATTTTTAGAGAGGGAAGAAAAAATAGCAATTGGCCTGTAGTTTGATAACTCTACAAAGCTGCCTCCTTTATGTAAGGGAAGGTTGTAAGAAACCTTCCCAGATAGTGGGAACATAGTTTTCATGAATCAGTCTGTTCATTAATATGGGTACTGCAGCAATTTATAAGGTATTCTTGCTAGGTGGTTATGGATGGTTAGGGCTGTGAGTTTTAATTTGAGTAGAAATTTTTTATTGCAGATGTGGGAATTGCTTTTATAGTGAAAGAATTGTTGCTGATGTCAGCATGCATATAACTAGAAGGGTTAGCATTATTTTGGTTTTAATGAGTGTGGTAACAGCTTGGATGACACAAGTGTTGATTCTGGGAGAAGGTTGAGGGTGGGGATTGGATGCCTGACTGTGCTGGTATGCAAATGTTTATTCATGGAGGCATAAAAAGATTTAGGGATGATTTGGTAAGAGTTGTGGAGAGCAAGGTATTATTTCTATTTGTCCATCAAAAAAAACATTAGGTAAATTCACAGGTGGTCTTACTTCGGATAATAATAGTACCCATTTGTGAACCAGGTAGGCCGAATGGACAGATAGTTCTTTTACAGGGATGATCTGGGAGCAATGTATGGTTAAGTGACTTGCTCAAAGTCACATATTAAGCATTTGAGGGCTGAGGGAATCAAACCCTGTATGACAGAAAATAAAACTCAGAACCTTATTCTCTCTGCCAACTGCCAGACACCTCGCCATTAGTAAGAGCAAGTGATCTTGAATGGTGTTTACTACAAGTGTTGCATCATGGAAGCAGGTTATTGTACAGCAGGTCTTTATTCACTACCACAGCAACAGGAGATGGTTGTTGAAAAATCCCCCTTACTTACACATTCACCAAGTTGAAATTAATAATAATGTAGGAGTTGAGTTGTCCCACTACCATCAGTAGTGGCCTACAGTGTGTGAGGTGGATGGTCTTCACTCAGAATAGTAGCTGTAAGACATAAAACTTTTTTTAAAGTGCAGCTTCTGTGGCCAAATGGTTGGTAGATGAAGACTTATCAGTCAATTTGAAATTGAGGTTAGAGTATTCATATGTAAAAATCATAAAGAAGTACACTATGCTGTTGTCTGATGGAAAAGAGAGGCAAATGCTGAAACAGGGATACAGTAGACGACCATATTATGTATGACATGCTAGAAGCTGTAGACAATACTGTCCTAGTGCAATCTGCATTAATGTCATCCTTGCCAGAAGCAGAAGTGATCTATTATGGGGCAGACTGTTCCACCACCCTTTTGCTATCACTGTACTTCAGTCATCTGTATCTTGTGATTTACTTCACCTCGCACATGGCCACAGAAGCTGCACTTTATGAACTTATGAACTTCAGTAATCGGTATCTTGTGATTCAGGGACTTTAGACTTAAATAATTTGATCTTTGCCACCTTTATATATACTAATTTAATGTTTCTGGGCTTCACTTCCAGGTTATGACAGTTTCACATTCATGCAGAGATATAAAAGTTTTAAAGAATTTCACCACATTGATCAAACCTAAGAAGAAAAAGAAGTGAACAAAAATCTATTATTGAAAGAAAACAAAGAAAGATTTCAGTAGCCTTTTTTTCTTGCAAAAAGAGACAGAAAAAAAGGCCACATGTTTCTGTGTTAGTGGACTTGAAGCCTACAGATTAATAAAACAGCTCATGACTTTGGAAATATCCAGGGAAAATGCATACAGTTGATGTATTTACTGAAAAAATA
>NC_056726.1:559431233-559441233 GCF_019279795.1 Protopterus annectens | reverse complement strand
GGAACTGAATGAGTGTTATAATGTTTGACTGACAATGAGTGGATTGATTATAAGTTATATGTAATGTTGCAGCTGGAAATATGTTAGTACAGTTTGTTTTCATTTACATAAATGTATGATTGCCTATGTCGTAAGTAAGAATTTAATAAAGATGTTTCTTGTTGTATCTGTGAGGGGTGGGTGAAGAAAATGGAAGTCTGAATGAGGAGCTCAATGCCAGAGAAGCTGAATAGTAAGGTTCACAAAATGCAAGTGTGACCAGTATGACTGTGTTGCACAGAAACTTGGGCAGTGAAGGCAGAACAGTTGACACTAGAGACAAGAGAGATGAAGTACCTGATATGGATGGTAGGATGCACAATGTGGGACAGACAAAGAAATGAGGACATCAGAGTAGAGTCCCAACTAGTTCAGTAGCAGAGAAGGTCAAAGAAAAAAGACTGTGGTGTTTTGGGCACATTTGCAGGAAAGAGGATGATGATCTGATGAAGAAGATTTGGAAGGGACAGAAAGAAGGCAAGGGAAAACAAGGGCATCCCGCAAAGAGATGGATGGATGGATGGATGGATGGATGGATGGATGGATGGATTGTTTCTAAGAGAAGACCTGTGACCATCAGGCATGGTGGTCGAAGATGGTAGTAGAATGGCATTAAATCAAGAGAGATGGCAACAGCTGACACAACACACCAACTGCATGCAGAAAATGAGAAAAAGGAAGGTGATGATGGCAATGATGATATGTCTCATATTGTACCAAAGCTGGGAAATAAGCATTGTTGTACTGTGATACCTTGAATAATATATTCAGACATAATTGTGCCGAGGTGTAAACAATAATACATTCACAAACAGATTATATAGTTATGCAGTGCCTTCATATCCTTGAGTTTTCTTTGTGAAATTTGAGTGTGTCGTAGAAAGACTCTAATACTTTATATGAAGCTAAGCTTTGGATTATTTGTTGAAATTAAGGCTTCATGAAAAAAAGATTAATCATAAATGGCAAATGAATTTGGTAGCATTAACGTCAGAATGCCGCAAGTCATTTACTTTAAACAATACTGCTGTGAAAGTAGCATGGATCAGTATAATAAACTGTGAGGTTTCCTTTTTTAATTTCCTTGCTGCAGACAGTTTTTTACATTCTTTAATCAAGCACAGGAGGCATACATTATCTGTAGATTATATCATAGTTCTATAGGGATTTGCCTCATCTTAGGAATGTTAATGAGAGCAAACCGAAGCACAATATGCGTTTATTCTTTTACTGCACAGCCACAATTCATAATGCACTGTGGCCCTTTTAACTCCATGTAAACAGTACCCCACCCACATATATGTAAGGCAGACCTCATTTATAGTTTTATAGTTTTTCTGCAATGTGTAACGCATTTCTTGTAATCTGAATTATTAGCATTTGGTTGTTGTCATGAAAATTGTACAGAACAGTACTTAAAATTTAAATTAATAGGACTTGTTTGTAATAATAAAGAGATCTGACATCGTCCATCTACTGTTGGTTCAAACTGCAATTTTGTGTTACTTGTTCTATGCATTAAAACACTGCTTTGAAAACCGTATACTTTCCCCTTGAAGAGCACAGGAAGTGAAGGTCTGCATATCTTATAATCATCAGTAGGCTTCTACACAAGCATGTACTATCCAGTGCGATCGGGCTGCATCTAACTGCTATGGTGACTGCCACGATTATCTGCTATCAGCCACAGAGTTTACAAATAAAGCAGGGAATGTAAGTAGGTTGACATGCTTTTCTCCCATACCTCACACATACGTGCACACACACACCTGCAGATGCACAAAGATTAACGCGCACACACACCTGCAGATGCACAAAGATTATCGCCCCCGCACACACACACACACACACACACACACACACACACACACACACACACACACACACACACACACACACACACACACAAACACAGAACCGCCCCCCCCTCACACTCACAGTGCATACATGTAAGTTAAACATCATCTAATGCCTTCCCTCTGTAATACCTTAGAAATGTGACTGTCATTCTATTTAAGAAAGTATTTTCTTGTTTGAATATGAAGGTATATACTCTATTTCTATAAGTCATGCCTGCTGAAATAGTTATTACTTTTATTCATTTCCTTCTCACATCATGCAAATTTCAATGTATGCTGCTGCTTACTCATTTTCTTTCCTTTCTTCTGTTTACGTTTCACTGCCCACCACTCCTGGCTTCTGTATGCTTTCCAGTCTCCTTGGGTAAACCAAATACTTCCTTGTCACTCTTTACTTACCACCCATCTAATCTTTGCAAGACTGAAGAACACTTGAAGGAACCAAAGTTCTGAATCTTGCAAGAAGGCTTCCTTCATAATTGCTGTATGAATTGACTGGAATGTAATGGCACTGCATAGTCTCAACTTTGTCTATATCGTAGGAGGTTACTAGGCTATTAGGTTCATAGGTGTGCACTAGGCTAATGGCTTTGGAACTTTTACAAGCCTAGCCAATAGGATTAGCATGGCATCATGCCACCCGACCTTAGTTCCCAGTGCCTCTGTTGAGTAGAGCCACTGGAGTGATCTCTGGGCTGAATTTTCTATGTCCCATCCACTCATCAAGATTTCTCTTGAAGAGGGCCAGTGAAGTGCTCTGTTTCACATGTATGGGAAGCCTATTCCATAGCATGGGCAGTCTCTGGGTTATGAACCTGTTCCTCCAGCATGTTCTGTTGATTGTGGTAATGAGGTTGAGGTCTCTGGAGTATGTGGTGCAGAGGGATTGGGATTTCTTTAGATGTAGCATTTCTAACAGAGCTGGGTCAGACATTGCTTTGAAAGTCAAGTAGAGATCGCCTCTAAGTAGGCGATATGAAACAGAGAATAGTTGAAGTTGTTTTAGTCTGTCCATATAGGACAAGTGTTTAAGCCCTAGGATCCTCTTTTTGAGGTACTTTTGTGGCCTCTCCAGTTGTTGTAGGTGTCTAGTGAGGTAGATGCCAAATGGGGCATTGTACTCGATGATTTGCCTAATGAGGGAAGAGTAGAGGGAGAAAATGACCTCTTTCTTCCTGGATGCAAAACCCTTAGTAATGAGATGTGCCACATAGAAGGACTTTCTGACCACAGTGGTGATGTGGTGGTCAAAAGAGAGGTTGCTGTCAACCTGTGTTCCCAGATAACTTATAATAACTTCTGTGTTCAGTGGACTACCATCGATGTGGTAATTCATTGGAACCGGGTTTTTCCCAAAGGGGATGACGACACATTTTTTGGCATTGAGCTTAAGGCCACGGTTCTGGCACCAGTCGTTGGCCTCAGTGAGACCTTTCTGTAGGATGTCAACATCACTTGGGGAGTTAATAATAGCTTCCAATATGCAATCATCTGCGAACTTTGTCAGCCAGAGTCCCTTCGTGTTGGCCTGGACTTCAGAGAAGTAGATACCAAACAGGAGGGGACCCAGGACTGAACCTTGTGGGACTCCACTCGTGACTGGTCAGCAGTCTGACTAGGAGTCAGCTACTTTGACAGTATGGGTTCTATCTGTGAGCCAGTTTGCAACCCACCTAGTAATATAGGGGTTGATGCCTAGCTTAGTGAGTTTTTCTATGATTCCTGAGTGGGGAATGGTATCAAAGGCCTTGACCAGATCAAGGTAGGCTGTATGAACCACCTTGCCTTCATCCACAGCATTGGTGACTGACTCAAAGAAGTCGATCATGTTGAGCAGGCATGATCTACCCTTCACAAAACAAAACTGTGTAGGATCCAGAGTTTGGAGATTCCCTATATCCTTGTTTATTAGGTCCAGGATGATGCGTTCCATAGCTTTGCATACCAGACTCATCAGGCTCATGGGGTGATAGTTCCCAGGGTCGGTAGTCACTCCTCCTTTGTGGAGAGGGATGACTGTAGCAGTGCGCCATTTGGTAGGGATAAAGCCTGAGGTGAGGCTGTGATTAAACATGAGGCTGTGATTAAACAGGGAACACAGGTGAGGTGTCAGTTCAGTCTGTAGTTCTTGTAGAACACAGCCAGGGATATTGTAAGGTCCCATAAAAACTGTATTCTTGGCCTTGGACAATGCTGTTTTAACCTGTGCAGCAGTAATACTGGGTGCCTGGCAATCTACTGGTATTGTGATTGGCCTTTGGGGGGGGGGTAAGTTGCCACTGAATCTGTCGGCAAGTATATTGGCAGTATCTGTTGGCTCGGTATAGGAGGCCCTGAGGCCCTTATAAGCCTTGCCAAGAGTTTAGCCCATGTTTAGACAAGTCAGCACCCAGAGCTCCTGTCCAGCAGGGACACAGGTGGAATCCCAGGAGTGTATTTTCTGTTTCCCATCCAGTTATCCAGGTTCCTCATAAAAAGGGATAACAAGGTACTCTGCTTGACATGGAGAAGGAATCTATTCCACAGATGGGGGAATCTACAAGAGGTCATGCATACAGATTACTTGAGTTGAGGTTGACTTGTGGATATGCAGCAGTCCCATCAAAGGGGGTATGAGATTGCTTTGAATGCCAGACAGATGTCACCTATGAGGAGTCTGTATGAAACTGAGTAGAGCGACAGGGCCTTTAGCCTATCTGTGTAGGGTAGGTGTTTGAGGCCTTGGATTCTCTGTGGTCTGTCCAGCTGCTGCTTGTGCTTTGCGAGGTACATGTCGAAGGGGGCGTTGTACTCAATAATTGGCCTTATATAGGAAGAATACAGGGATTTTATGACTCTTTGTCTTTGGATGAGATACCCTTACTTATGTGGTGGACCATGTAGAAAGCTTTCCATACAACAAAAGCAACATGGTGGTCAAAAGTCAGGTTGCTATTAATCTGTGTTCCCAAATCCCTCACCACTGATTGTGTACTTAGGATGTTGTTATTAATGTGATAATATGTGGGGACGTCACTTTCCCCAAAGGGGATGATGATGCATTTTTTGGCATTCAGCTTGAGGTCATGTTTCTGGCACCAGTCATTTGTTTGGGCGAGACCCTCTTGGAGGACTTCCACATCACTTGAAGTATTGATGACTGCGTCCAGCTTACAGTCATCTGCAAACTTGCTCAGCCATAGCCCACTGGTTTGGTCCTGCACCTCAGAGAAATATATCCCAAATAACAGAAGACCCAAGACCAATCCTTGGGGTATGCCACTCATTACGGGTATACTGCTTGAGGTGGTTCCCCTATTTTGATTAGGGGGTTCTATCAGTGAGCTAGTTTAATACCCATCTGGTGACATATGGAGTTATGCCTAGTTGAGAGAGTTTATCTACTATGCCAGAGTTGGGAATAGTGTTGAAGGCTTTGGCCAAGTCAAGGTAGGCAGTATACAACATTTTCCCCTCATCCATGGCTTTGGTGACTGTCTCAAAGAAGTCGACCAGATTTAACAGACATGACCTCCCCTTGACAAAGCCAAACTGTGTGAGGTCAAGAGTTTGGAGGTTGCCAATGTCCCTGTTAATGATAATCTGTTCCATGGCCTATACAGTCTTTGAGAGAACATGTCTAAATCCTCTATCACATAATCCCTCAGTATCTGAGTAGGTCCCCACTGATAGCTTTTTCACTATGTTTTGTTTTCTATCATAATGATTATTATCTCCCAATTAAGGTTTGGCTGACAAAGTCCTTAAAACTTCCAACACTGACGTTCTTTTTAAAAACATCTAACCTTTTAAATAGAATGTCCGCTTGGATAAAATAGATTAGATCATACAAAATATTTTCCTGAAGGAAATGATATTTCTTTCTCACTCAGGTTATCGTATATATTTTTCCTTTTAAAATAAATAGTACCAAGGTATGAAGGCAAATGTGAAAGTAAGATATGAGAAATAGCTAAGTAAAGTCTACAAATGCAAAATAAATTTATAGGAAGGAATAGAAAATCACTTGGTCCTCTTTCCCATCAATGGATAAAGGTGTAACAAATGCAGGGAAGAATTAAAATGAAACAATTGTGCTTAATCTTAGGCTAAGTTATTACAAAAGAGAACAGGCATCACACTGCATTCCACCTTATAATGCTGTCAGGTTATATGGATCATTAAGGAGAAAAAAAACCCATAAAATATAAGCTAAACGAGAAGCCATGCCTGAGAGATCAATCCCAAATGTTTATACATTTTTGATATGACAATGAAGTGACACTACTGATTTTTATAACAGAAGTAGATTATAGAAAATTATGTTAAAAGTATATTATTAAGTGTTTATTTTACATTTTATTTGTTTCCTTGAAAGTGATATTGTAACTTTAAAAAAAAATCAGAGCAATATTAAAATTTCAAGAAGATAGGATGGAAAACCAGAGTTCATTACTGCAAAAGCAAAGTAATTGATACCTTTTCAAAAAATCTGTCTGAAAAACTCTTCACTGGAGAAAATCGAAATTAATTCTCAGGCTATAAACACCCCTACTTTACACTATACTCACTTAGAATCTACAGAAAAGAATATCATGCTGGGGGGACTAGACTTCATGCAGGGTACGGTGGCCTCTGGGCTCCCTAAAAATTATAATCAGATTTCAGTTTCAGCTTGTTGGGGAATAACATTTTATCACCTGCAGTGACCATTCCACAAGTACTTAACACAGTGTGTGGAAATATTGTATTGATACAACACACAATGAAAATGGCACAAATGCATCAGGTAGGCAAAGTGAAATGTTTTACAGTCCTTGAAAGTTAGTCAAGAGTTACCCAGGAATATACTGGCTGCTAATTACCAAAGATAACCTACGTTTATTATACATTGTGACAAGACAAACTGAACTTTGTATACATATGATGAAAAATTGTGTCCTGGAAATTTTGTTGGAATTATTGAACATTTCTTACAGCTCATCAGTAGCAGTGTTTTTCAAGTTATTGTATGACATGTTTCTGCAGTCCTATCAGAATTATAAAAATAGTTCCAGGTACTGCTCAGAAACCAGACAAATTGAAATCTGCACATTCTCTGCCTCTGTTTCTGTCTCTCTGTCTCTCTCTCTCACACACACACACACACACACACACACACACACACACACACACACACACACACATACACACACAGGGCTGGCCTTATCTAAAATGGCGAAGTAGTGCTGCTGTGCCCCTTAAGCCCCACCCACACCATACTCATGGCACACCCCTATTTGAGCCACACCCACAGATAGGTCACTCCCCATGAAAGCCACTCCAGTTATTTCCTTCAATTTTTTTAAATGCATGAAGCCTGTAACAGGTTTTACATTACCAAGTATTTTCCAAAAGTTACGAAGTCCAAAATTAATGCCAGATTTAATCTGACAAGTAATAAGACTCAAAAACCAGAGCCAGCTGAGCCAGACACACACACACACACACACACACACACACACACACACACACACTCCTCAACCTCTTAGTGCAAGAAATCCAGACAAAGCCTAAAATAAATAGGGAAAGAATATAAATATTGTTCTCATGAACTTAAAAAATTGCTAGAATAACAGGATTTGTGTTAGTATGCATTTTTCTAAAGGATTTAAAGTCTAAAACTCAAATGTCTGTCATTATCTTGTAACTCCAATCCCTTTTATGAGGAACAAACAAATATGGGGCAAAAATCTGGATAGTCTGCAAAAACCTGGTCAGTTGAGGGGCATGATTGTTTACAGTAATAAGTAACCTCAGTCTTATTTCTGTTTCATTTTCACAGTTTCTCTTCTTAAAATGCTGTAAGGCAAAAAATAATGTGTGGGTAGATGGGCGAGTCTGCTTGTGCATGTATGTGATCAATAAAGGGAAGTCATGCAGGACAGCACACCTATTTATTCAGTAATCTAAAAACCAAATTTAATTCAAAGTATTGCTTTAGAATCTACAAGACAGACAGATTTGTAAATTGTAAATGCTACTAAAATTAAACTAGGTGTGGTGGAATTTAAGTACTTAGGGTACCTAATAGGAAGAGGGATAATAAGACCACAGGTAGAAAAGATAGAAACCATAAATACTGCCTGTCGATTTACAAAGAGAGAAAGGAGAAGGCATTTCTTAGACTAGATGAGTATTGCAGAACTCTTGCATCTACTTTTGCAAAATGCCCTTTGACAGATCTCACAAAGGAAAAAACTCTTGTCAGAGTGCAATGGTCTCTTGAGGCAGGTGCAGCATTTAATGAACTGAAAAGACTCCTTTGTGATAATTAAGTAAGGTTGGCAGTTAGCTCAGAGGAATACAACTCTCAGTTGTTAATAAGCTGCTTCCTACCCTCAGGGTGCAGGGTTCATTCCTTCCACTTTCATTTACAGAATGTGTTATGTTGAGCAAGCCACTGAACTAGACAGTGCTCCCTGGTCATCCTGAAATAAGGCAGTTGTGTCCAGTGGGGCTTACCCATGAACAAATACATAATAAGTAACATCTTTACTCACCAACCACATTATGTTAGCAAGTCAATGAAGTTTTAAAGCCAAAATGGTCATAAGTAAACAAAATGCAGTAAATGGTGAGATTGTATATGAAAAATACCCTTAAAATAGATATTTTATCTAAAAATAATGATGGTAACCAGGATAAATAATATATTCTATGTTCAAACCAAAACAGGAAAACTAGCTGCACAGGAACAATATTGGCATAAAATTTACTAAAGTAGACTGTTGTCATAAATTCTAATGTAAGATCTGTGTTAAAGATTACTTTGCAGGAGCTAATACAAAATTCCTAAAGAATATAAGTATTTTAGAGGCCTGTAAACATGTAAACAATACCACAGTACCATCTGGTGTGCAAAATGTATGCAGAACAAAAAGCAGCCATGCATTTCTGTCAAAAAAAGATGACTTTTGGATATTCACTGAAATATATCAGAAATAGAACCCCAATATTTGTTATACATATATCTTCTTTTCTTTTTTAAATTATCGTGCTACCCAGCCTAGCCAAAATGGTTTAATTTGACTTTATCAGTCCAAATAAAAGTAAACCATGCTTTACAAACTATGCTAATAAAAAGACGCTACAGTTACTTTTGCATTGTATCATGTGCAGTGGTTATGGCTACAAGATTGCTGTCTCATTTCCCATATAGAATGTACTGCGATGCAAACTTCCTTGGTAACCACTCACTAGACTGTACAGTAAATGAGATGTGTAATCTGTCAAGTTTTACAAATATTAACCAATATGAAAATTTTGGATGCAGACACTGATTTACATGAAGTTCAGAGACCTCAAGGGAAATAACTCCATGGCTTGGTGGTTGAAGCTGACAATTTCTAACTGCCTCTGTTTGGATCTTCAAATGTAAGAAGTTGTTGACCATCACTGATCTCATTATGAAAACTAAACCCGCAAGAATTAAAGACTACATTACAAAAGACATTCAATTCGGAAAGGGTGCCAGTATCATCTGATTGATTTTAAATTTACTGGCAACATAAGCAGTAACCATCCTAATCTGGTCTCTATCAAATCTGTCAATATGGTTTGTCTGATAAAGTTATCAAAACCAGAAGTGATTTGTTGATTTATCAGTCAAGGCAGCCTGTGCACTCTTATCTTTATAGCCTCTATGCTTAAGGTAGTACTTCAAGTTACTATCTCCTCTTGAAATCATCAGTGACTGAAAACCTTCTCTCTCTCTCTCTCACACACACACACACACACACACACACACACACACACACACACACACACACACACACACTTAGGTTGCATAGTTAGCTGCCACAAAAGCCACTGTGACTGTTCCTGCTTCAAAGTGCTACTTCAACCTTTAAGACAAGAAATGTTTTCTGCAGCAGTGAGAAGAAAAAATTATTGCAAACACCCTAACAGTATATGAAACTATATTCACAGGTTAAAGTATGCAACACTGAGCTTTTGTTTAAGGAAATAATGCCAAATGCAATAATTTTCACTTACTGGATTAGCACTGCCGTACAAAATCTCATGTTCCTTTTACTGCCACTCAGGGCTTCTGAAATATCCATGACTTTATCTATTTGTAT